>NW_016690473.1:314748-397110 GCF_001604755.1 Lepidothrix coronata
GCTTGAGCTCCTGGTGTGCACAGATACCAGGGAGGAGATGGAGTTTATGGGGTGCCCACGATATCCCATGAGGAGTGATGGCAATGCCCACAACCCAATCCCAGCAGGACCCCAATCCCAGGGCTGAGGGCTGTGCCAGGGAGAGCACCCTCTCACTGGCACCACATGCTCTGTTGGGAAGGGGATGCAGACAACCAGCCAGGTGGATTTGGGGGTATCTTGATCCTACCAAAGCTGGATGATGCATCAGATCACGCCAGAAGCCAGAGAAGCACATGGATGGCTTTGTCATCCTAAAAGATTCACCATGTGCCACACCAGCTGCAGGACACATCAGGCTGACAGAAGATCTTGGGCCATATAAACAGGAAAAGAGTCCAAACACAATGAAAAGTTAAAATTGAAGCTTCCTGAAGACCAACTACCCGCATTTCTTAAAAGACTCCAAACTCCTCTCCTACCACACATTACTCACACAGGCACAGCCATATTTGCAAGAAGGGGATTTTGATACATTTTTCCATCATGGGAACCATGGAGGTTTTGTGTTCATTCAAGGCACTGAAGCCACAGGGACAGAAATGTCAGTGGAGGTGGCAGGAGAAAGTGGGAGTCACTCGGACATTGCAAACTCCAGCAAAATGCTCTGGGGCCAGCAAGGGAAACAGAGGGGAGATCTCTGTGGGGTGACCCAGGGGGGCTGTGGGCAGAGGTATGGACCCCTTTGGCACCCTTTCTCCAGGGAGGGATGCCAGAGGGCTTGTGTTCACACCTGTGATTCCCAAAGCCCCGTGCCAAGAAGGGAAGCAGTGCTGATTTTCCGCGTCAGCAGCTCTGGGTCTCAGGGATGAAAATTGATTTGCCTCATCCTTGCACACAGAGTCCAGAGTGTGAATAGCAGGGCCAATGAATTATGTGGGCAGAGGTGGATAAATACTGTAAAGAAGTATTTATTAACAGTCAGTCACATACAATCTACAAATTGTCTTTGAAGTGTTCCCAGCCCCTGCTACATTAATTTTCACATGCTCGGGTTTTTTACTATGGGAAGGAAGTTGAAAAGAGAAAAATGAGTTCTTGCATGAACATAAAATGTACCCTGGAAGGGCCTGCACAATATTCAGGAAGAGGTCTGGAGCACAGCAGAGCAGCAGGAGACCTGTGGGAAAGTGGGCTCTGCCTTCCTCTGTGCTCCTCTTCCATATCCAGAGTAGTGAGGTTTGAAATCACAGAATCACAGAATGGTTTGGGTTGGAAGGGAACTTACAGATCACCTCGTTCCAACCCCCCCTGCCATGGGCAGGGACACCTTCCACTAGCCCAGGTTGCTCCAAGCCCTGTCCAACCTGGCCTTGGACACTTCCAGCCACAGCTGGAAGCCACAGCTTCTCTGGGCAACCTGTGCCAGGGCCTCCCCACCCTCACAGGGAAGGACTTCTTCTTAATATGTAAGCTAAATTTAATCTACTTCAGCTTTAAGGCATTTCCCCTTGTCCTGTCACTCCAAGTCCTCGTCCAAAGTTCCTCTTCATCTCTCTTGGAGCCCCTTTAGGCTCTGAAAGGGGCTCTAAGCTCTCCCTGGAGCATTCTCTTCCCCAGGCTGAACAACTCCAACTATTTTCTTCACAAATCCCAAACAAGTGCTGGTTGACCCAAAGACCAAGCCCACCCCTCCACATTCCCTGTTTTTCTCCATTTCTCCCACCGTGTGGGCATTGCTCCAATGCAGACTCCACACCCCATGACCACCTGCAGCTCAAAGCCAGCCCTCAGCTCAACCCCAGCACTCCAAGACAGCTCTGGCTTTGAATTAGCTGGATGTTTATACCTTTAAACTTCACATGAGTTGACTTTTTCCCATCTCCTATAGATCCCACGCAGACCTGGAGCCACAGCTCTTCCCAAAGCCGAGCCTGCTGGATGGTTTCGACCCAATCTGACAGCTCAAAAAAAAGTCTCTTTTCTACAAGTTTTATAAACCCATGTGTGTTTCATAAAACCACATGCGCCCAGAAGGGAGGTATTAGGGTCCTAAACATTCTTGCTTGCCCTAATAATCTTTGATCTCCTTGGGCAGTCGCCACAGTGGCAAAGGGACGGCTCTGGTGTGGTGCTGTGGTGCTCAGCGGGATGGGGCTGCGAAGGAAACCAGCCAGCAATACTCAGAGGGAACAGAGAATCTCAGCTCACTCAGAAATACAAAGTTTTTGGGAGGCATGCACCCAATTCTGAATTTTTGGGGGTCATTTTACATGCCACCAAAGCCAGAAACAACATTCTTGGGACTCTCTGTCCATTGGTACCTCCGTTATGGGGGTGGGAAACCAAGAACAAGGTACCAGCTCTTACTAATCACATGAATGATGGGAAATCCCTGAGATTCAAGCTGGGCAAGGACTTGTTTGTGGCTGTGGCTGAGCAGAGGCAGCAGCAGTGATGGTCCTGCTCCTCAGACACAGCCCAACAGGGCTTCTTGGCACTCATGATGTGAAACACGTGTGAACAATTTTGCTGCATCCCCTCCCATGTCACTAAAAGCTCACAGTGAGGTTTGATATTGTCCAAGCTGCCACTGACCTGCATCACCACTTGACAAAAAAAAAAAAGGTAAAAACAATGGAGTCCCATGAACAATTTACAGCAAAAGAAATCAGCCCTATTGTAGGCTTTCAAAAAACCTCCCAACTCCCTCTCTCCCTCCACTTTCTTTTTTTTTAATCAGTATCTTATCCAGAACTGGAATCCTGTCAAGAATAGTGGATAGCAGAGAACTATAACTTCTTATTATGTGTATAGTGATTTTATGAATTCAGTGGGGAATGAAATGCAATTTTGTCAGACTTGTCTGTGTTCATAATGACCAAGTCAAATTAATCATCGTGGATAATACTCCTGTGTCAGCCATTCAAGAGATTTTTTAATAGAATTTTTCTGATTCATGTCTTGCAGTACATCAGATCTGTAGTAATGCAGGCACTTCTAAAAATCAGTGCAATTATGGCTTCTTGTTGGCCTGTCATTTTCCTGGAATAAAAATGTCTCTGCAGAAGTCATATACTGTACATAAACCAAAATGGAAAACAAAAATATAGTTACAATTAGGCTTGATTTTTTCTAAAGATTTAATATCTTTTTGAGGCCATTATTTATAGGCAATATATAAACCCACAGTGCACGATGCTGAAGATGGACTGGTTTATCACAACACATACCAGTTTTATCCTGGTTGTCATTCCTGCTTTGATTGCCCTGTGAGTTAGTGGTTTTTGCAGGCATGGAAATGACTATCCCACAGAAAAAACAGGGGATAGGTAATGGGTTTGCAGTCAAATTATTGTGTTTATTAAAAATGTATCCAGGAAAGCCCACTCAGATCCCAAAGGGCTCTTGCTCAGGAAAATCTCTGGTTCAAGAAAAGGTTACGGTTTCCATAAAGGCAGATACACATGCATGGAGCAGCAGTGCAGCAGGCAATGGTATACAAAGGATTAGGAATGCTGTGTTTATCCTTCCGAGGGAAGAGAGACAGACAGACCTCTAACTCCCCAGTGACAAAGGCAAAAATGAGTTTTGGAAAAGTGGATACCCCCAGGAATAAAGAGGAAGAAAAATGTAATCGGATATCTCAGCCTTTCCCTCTTTCATGGCAAGGCAGCAACTCCCTCGTAGGAGAGGGCAGAGTAGGACTCTCTCAGACCCCCAGCATGTCCCAGAGGGAGCTCCACGTGAACCTGCTGGACCAACTGGCCCTCCAGATCCACCTTCTCATGCCACCAGGTACATCCTGGAGAGAAAAGCTCTCTAAACCACTTGCAGGAGTGACCGTATATTGTCCTCCCAGGAACTGAAGACCCACTTAACCAACCAGACCAGCAGATTGTCAACATGCTGACCTAGAAATTGGCCAAAGCTTGCCAGCATTTTGGGGGAGAGACAAAAATCCCAGAGAACAGAACAATTCACCCCATCCTTTCACCTGCCTCGTGTGGTTTTATGGTTCTTTCCCCTCCTTGCACCTCCATTAAGCTTTTGACATCAACATTTAGCAGCAGGGAGTTCACCAGGTACAAAACAAGCCCCAAAGTACTGCTTTGCAGACTTGCTGTTGTTACTTCTCTAAAATGCCATTCTCACCAGGCAGAGCATGTCCAGACAACCCCTCCCTCTGCCCTGATCCATGCTGGGATATTCACATTATGGCACACGTGGGGCTGCTACATCTGAACCCCCCTATGGCACACGTGGGGCTGCTACATCTAAACCCCCCAATCTCCAGCTCAGGAGGCTCAACCCTGTATGACAACACCACGTCCCTCTAACAAAGACCTTCCACTTCCAAATAAGCAGATCACAGAATCCCAGAATGGTTTGAGTCAGAAGGGACTGTAAAGATCATCTTGTTCCAACCCCCTGCCATGGCCAGGGACACCTTCCACTAGACCAGGTTGGTCCAAGCCCTGCCCAGTTGGGATAGTAAGGCTCAAAGTCTGCTGACAGTGTTTTAGAAGCTTTCAATATTGGTTTACACAAACATCAGCAATAACCAGAGCTCCTGAAATCCCTTTGTTGTATCTCCACATGCAGGGCCAGGGCTGTGAGGCACGTTTGATGCACAGTTGCTCCTGGATTACCCGTAGTAATATCTAATTTCATCTATTTTTAAGTGACCTACCCACACTGACAAGAGAACTGTTTCATTTCACTGTGTGTGTTTTTTTGTGGCTGTTCTTCTCCAGTCTCTCAAAGTGAACATGGCAGTGCTCCAGGGAAAGCCAGGAGATGTGCAGGCTCTGCTCCATGGTGGCAAAGTGCAGCCTCTGTCATCTGCCTCACAATCAGCCTCCTTAAAATTGTTTACAATGATTTTTGCCTGGTTTTAAAATTTATTAAAGGCACTGTACATCCAGTGAGACAGGAGCCAATGGGATCTAAAATTAGTCTGACTAGGCCAGACACATATAAATTCTTTTCTTTCCCCATATCTTGCCTAGAAGTGAACACAAGGAATATCATATTCCACTCAAGAACATCACGCATTTCGGGGAATTATTTGAGTACAGCTTTTACATAATTGCCTTTTTTTGTCTCATGGCACACTGAACTTGCATAATAAGCTCAGTGCACTCACAGCAATCCATTGTTGGGCTGGATGGATTTGGTGGTGTGTGTTGAGCCCGGGGTATGTTACACAATGATGTATAATGCACTGTAAGCAGGTCAGGAGATAAGAAGGCCTGAAAACAGTAATGGAGCTCAGGCAAGGAAGAATTAGTGAAAAGCACTCTAAGAAATTAATTCAGCCTGCCCTCAGTCAAGCCAGAAGGACCCAGAGCAGGAAGGAGACTACCCTCTGTACCATGCTTGTCCCCTTTCAGATTTTGTCTTGGAGTGTTTCCCTTATGCTCCAAACTGAAGGTGTGGGGTTAAGGGATTAAAAAAAAAAACCCTTTGAGCCACACTTCGCATGGATGCTGTGTTTGCACCAAGTTTTTCACAGTTTCATCTCAAAAGGCATGTCCTACTCACAGTACTTGGCCACCACAGCCATGCCCTGTGCCATGGGTGTTTTGGCAAACATGCCTTTACTGGGAGGTCTGCAGCAAGATGCTCCAGCAAAGCCACAATGGCAACACAATCCATCTATAATTCAGATTTTTTCCTCCCAGATGTCACTGGTTTTTTGGGTTTTGTTTTTTTTTTTTTTTTTAAGGTTCTGCTCTTCTCAGCAAACACAAAATTTAAACTGAAGCTCTGTGCAGTCCTTGCACACCTGCAGCCACGAGGACTGGCGTGTACAAGGCACGAGATACACACATGCACACCTGAGAACACTCCATCACATGCTTGCTAAGGGGGCAAAATCTTCATTTTTTTTTTTCCTAAATGGCCCTATACTACCCCTGGTTTGCTCCCATCACTACACAGATGCATTATCTTCCCACACAGAACCAAAGTGCTTAACCTCAGGTTGTCCTTACAGTGCTCCAAGGAAAATCCACAGCACTCAGAGTGTTGGTCTTGTTTATGGTCCCAGTTCAAAGCTACAAAGGCAGAGCAAAGAGCAGTAACAGCTTGGTACCCTCCCCTGCAAAGCAAGGGTGTGAGCCAGGTTAAATCATCACAACCTGGGTCAGACCCGGTACATTTGCTGAATTTCTCATTATTTCATGTTCCCATGAAAGCCCAAAGCATCGCCCACAACAAATGTACTCAGATTTGAGCCCTCATGCTTCCCAAGTCAGACCTAGGACCCCAAAGCAAACTGAGAAGAAAACTATATATGCTGAAACCTAAGAAAGTAATAAACCCCAGCAGAAGCAGGGCCCCTCCCTCCCCTTTGCCCAGGTTTGACGTGTCTGATTAGCACGAGGGAGGCAGAGATGGGGGGATGGCTTGCATAATGTGGTGCAATCCAGCACCTCCCCCAGGGTGCCCAGCTGCTGCAGAAGCAATTTCACAGCTCATCATCCATTATGAGATTAAAATAATTTTTTTTTCCTCCCGTGAAGTATTAATAAATTGTGCAGGCAGACCAGAGTTAGTGCCATTTACACAAATGGTAGTGAATCACCCACCTAGTTATTTCTTAATGGATTGAGTATCTGTGTTCCTCCTTATCCCGTAATTTAAAAACCTAAATACACAAACCTGTTTTATTTGTCTCATCAGGCCCTGAGCCAGCACTTATTGAGCCTGGGGATAGAGGGACAAAGGCAGAGCTGCTGCCTCCCCTGGACCTGCCCCAGCACTTTACAAGGGAACAATACCAAAACATCCACGTCCATCAATAGGAAAGGGGAAATGCACCACAAAAAAACCCAAGCCCACATTGAAATCCCTCCCAGAATTCACTTACTCTCCCTTCTGGGGGCAAAACTCACTGAGGCATTGCTGATGTAATGCAGCTTCCTTGGTACATGAGTGAAGATGTAAAGCTGTAGTCAGAGCACCACGAATGGCTCTTTGAACATCCCTGCTTTATTATGGTATCAGACGAAGCAGGCATGTTTAATGTTTAAACTTCCAAAAACAAATGCCTTCAGCAAATATATTTTATGTATTTATTCAGTGCTTCTTAAGCGCCTGTCGCCTCAGCAGCTGAGGTGCTGTTTACCTCTTTTTTATATTTATTTTGTTAAAATTAAGAACATACCAATGCTTTGTAAAATGCCACCTTCTTCCCTCCCCTCCCTCTTCTTTATCCCCAAGAGCAGCTTGAAATTCTTTACCCATCCATCCACTGAAAAACATTTCAGGCTGCCAGGAAGTTGCCAAAATGGGAAAAGGAAATTAACTGAAATCACCAGTGTAATAAATCAGTTTTCCACGTTATCCCAAAGACCCTCAGCCCCAGAATCTGGCTCGGGCACAGGGGAGAAGTGCCAAAGCCAGATACCTCTGAGTCAGCTCTGCCAAAGCAAACCCTGAGATGAGATGGAAGAGAATCTACCCAATTCCAGTCTCAGTGACTGGGTTTGGTTGGCCAAGGGAGGCAAGACTCCCTCATGGGATTGGGATCTCTTACTCCTTACAGGCCCTAAATATGTAGAGCTCATCAAGGTGCCAGTCAGAGGATCTTAGAATTATAGGATCACTAAGGTTGGAAAAGACCTCCAAGATCACCGAGCCCAACCTTTGACTGAATACCACCATGCCCACTAAATCCAGTCCTCCCAGTCCATGAGATGGTCAAGGTGAGAGAAGCTGTGGCTGCCCCATCCCTGGAAGTGTCCAAGGCCAGGTCTGATGGGACTTGGAGCAACCTGGTCTAGTGGAAGGTGCCCCTGCCCACGGCAGGGCATGGAACAAGATGATCTTAAGGTTCCTTCCAACCCAAACCATTCCATGATTCTGTGATAATCACCCAGGATATCTCTCCACCTCCTCTGCATTTGCTGAGTTCCTGAGTGCCACAATTACGACTCTTCCTCCACAACCACAACTCCAAGAATTTTACTCTTTTCCTCACTTATCCCAAGCAGGAGCTGTCACGTCACAGGAGCACAAAGGTGCTGGGCTGTTAGGGAAAGCAGGAAGCACCAAGAGACTTGTGACAAAATTGTGAGAACTGGAACATGGTGCAGAGCCAAGTATCCAAAGCCCCAGTGTAGGTGTGAAAATCTCAGCCTTAAGCCTCCAATATAGGAATTTTGGGAAACAAACAGATTTTATCTTTAACAATTTTAACAAGTTTTTTTTTCTTTATTAAAGCCAGGCTTATGTATGGTATCTAAAAAAGGCAGGAACACACACATTGATGTGGGGGGATCATCTCTGTCCTAAATCACAGATACTCATCAAATTCCTTCTAAAGCATTAAGCAATCTGGACAAAATGAGCAGTGAGAGTAGGAACCATCCTTTCAGGAGGAAGGCAAAAAGGAAAACCATTACATTAACAATCAAAATAGCAATGTTTTCCTAAAGTAATGACAAATTTCCATCTAGAAAAACAGCCAGGACAGCAATCTGCTGGTCACAGCCAGGAGCTTGTAGCAGGAACCAAGGCTGGTGGTGAGAAAGGACCATTGTAGGCACTGACAGCTCTAGAGGTCATGGACAGCATTTGTGGACACAGGGAATAGCTCTGCAGAGGAGATGAAGGTGCAAGAGGGCTCACATCAACACCAGCACAACCTTCACCACATGACCACAAGACCCAACCCAACATGCAAGGCATGAAGGAGGCAGAGAAAACCAAGCCCAACTAGCTGGAAGCCAAACCAACTGAAACATTTTATTCACTGAGCAGCTGGAGAGGATTTTCCATTATTTTTACTAGTTTACAATCCGCCAGGTAGAGCCTGAAAGATTCCAAGGGAAAAGGGTAGAAGTGGAAGAGGCAAAATGAGAGGGAGAGATGCTGATGGAGAGGCAGGGGAGGCTCTGACCACAACAGGGACGCAGGTAACAAAGCCAAAACATCGACCTCATGGTAAAAATTCACATTTTCCCAGTGTACTCAAGGGCTGCATCTGCCAGCTTTCAAATCCCAGCCCACACGAAGCCTAGATAATTCCATAAACCTGTAACAACCCAGAGTCATGTGCTTCTGTTGCTAATACTGGTACCAAACTGGGCATCTCCAGAGTCCCACTTGGTGTTGTCAAAAAGTATCAGCCCAGTGTGGCCCCAAATACAATCAAAACAGGACAGATCCTTTCAAGGAAGATCACTAGAGAGGCCTGGCCTCAAACTAAGCTGTATCAGCTTTTACCATTTCTCCTCCCTTCCCTATTTTGACATCAAATAACAGGAATCTCTTTCCAGACTGGAACAGAGTGAGGCAGAAGTCAGAGACCAAGGATTGCAGGGGCAAAAGGAAAATCACACAAGTAGAAGAAAATAGCTGTCTCCACCAGGGATGTTGCAGCATTCCCTGATACAGAAATCTGGAAACCAGGGCAAGCAGAACCACGCAGTGCTTCAAAAATTAAACACCATCACATGAGCTGCTCAGAGAGCTCCAGAGTTTTCTGTGCTTTACAGAGCAGCTTTTCTTTTCTGATCACCAGCATCTCTGTGAGAGCACGAGAAATTAATTCCTGAACTTGCGTTCAAATGCCCAATAACTTGCTCTTGATACCTGTGTGGGTTCCCAGGCCTGCAGAACCCCGACCTGCACATGACCTGCTGCTACCTTGTGCCCCATCTACTTGCAGAAGCGATGGGCATCCCTCTCTAGCCTGGAAACAGGCACCTTTTGGGTATTTGCTGCCAAAATGCACTAGGAATTCCTGAAGCCTGGGAAAAAAAGGCTCCTCAAGAGAAAAGCAGCCCCCACGGGGAGCCTGAGCTCTCAGCGCCACGTAGGTGTGTGGTTTTGTTTAGAAGTCATCTGGAATTCTTAAAATAAAATTGCTAAATTGTCTTCCAGAGACTGATGGCTTTTCTTTTTTTTCCCCTCCCTTAATAAACTTCCAGGGGTATCTTTATTGTTATGTCTAATTTTAGCGAAAACTAACATTTCCTGAGATTCAATTTCTCTCATAATTGTTGGAAGGAAACTAAATTGTCTGCTGTAAACATTCACTGTATTGTGTGAAAAGTATCTTTATTACAGCCCACTGGGAATACTAATAAAATTCCCAATCCTAGCCCTTCCTCACTTTTTTTTCTTTAAGCTCACTCTTTTCTCTTATATACCCATTAGTGTCAGTTCAAACATTCTGCAGGCAAGATATGAGAACTTAAAATATATTATTTAACAATCAAGGGTAGAATAAAGACTTGTGAGCAGTAAGATCCCTTCTGCCTTCTCTTTCCATGCTTTCTATTACAGAAAATGAGGATGGCTATTCCATTTGTCTGTGTGCGTGCTTGGAGTTGATGAAAAAAATCTCATTAGTTTAGTCTGACATATACTCAATACAGTATATGTACATATATTTTTTTTTTCATTTTATTCTACAGCTGCAAAATGATACTAAAATTTCATCAGATTGGAATGAAAACTATGGTCTTGGAACATTTCCCTTTAAGGGTCTTATATTTATTCAGAATTCATGAATCATTTTCCAGTAATACAACTATAATTATTCTTAAAGTGTTATGTTTGAAGGTTTAATATGAAATACTTGCAAAAAGCTCTTTTTCACTTTGATAGTTTGTAATCTTCATGGTAATCAGATCAGTTGGCTCCTTCACACAGCAGCCAGGAAAATGCAATTTAATATGAATCTCATACTCTTCACTCATGTTTTAATTAAAGTAATAAAAGCCAAGTCATATTTTGCCCTTTACAGTGTACACAGATGTACAGACACGAGCTATACAGCACCACATCCGGCACTTTTGATGGCTGCTGATGGATTTGCTGGATTTGAGATAAATCTAATTCAGGCTTGCTCAGAGGCTGCTGATCATGGAAGCAGAGTGTCACTGATGGGTGAGACCCAGCAGGGCCCTCGGCAGAACTGTGACACAGGTGATGGAGCATGGACCAAAGCAGGAACTCTGGGTCATGCCAGCAGGAGCTGAGGCTGCTGTGATGAGCATCCTTCAGGTGGATCCAGTGCCAGAGCACAGAGCCTTGTGAGAGACCAGTGCATCCCTAACTGCCTCTGATTTTTGGTTCCCATTGTAGCTCTGACTGGCCTGGCCTGGTGTGTCACCTGAGAGGGAAACATCTAAACCTTCTGTGAGGGGTGGAAGCACAAGGGACTGGCAGCATGCTGTTCCCAACCAGTTTGGGTCACTGCTCTGCCCAACCTCTGGAGTGGTCAGAGTGAATGCCTGACTCAGTGTAAGGGGCTGGATGGCTGCACTCAGGACACACACCATCCTGCAGGACCTGCAGAGCCCTGACATCACAGTCACACAATCATTCAGGCTGGAAAAGACCTCCAAGATCACCGAGTCCACCCTATGCCAGATCCCCACCTTGTCCCCCAGCCCAGAGCACTGAGTGCCACGTCCAGTCCTTCCTTGGACACCTCCAGGGCTGGGGACTCCACCACCTCCCTGGGCAGCCCCTTCCAATGCCTGACAACCCTGTCAGTGAAGAAATTCCTCCTCTTGTTCAACCTGAGCTTTTCCTTGCACAGCTGAGGCCATTTCCTCTTGCCCTATCCCTTGTTCCCCGGGAGCAGTGCCCGACTTCCCCCAGCTTCCCCCTCCTGTCAGGGAGTTGAAAAGAGTAAGAAAGTCCCCCCCGAGCCTCCTTTTCTCCAGGCTGAGCCCCCACAGCTCTTTCAGCTGCTCCTGGTGCTCCAGCCCCTTCCCCAGCCCCGTTCCCTTCTCTGGACACTCTCCAGCCCCTCAATGTCTTTCCTGTCGTGAGGTGCCCAGAACTGGACACAGGACTTGAGGTGCCTCACCAGTGCCAGGTACAGAGAGACAATCACTGCCCTGCTCCTGCTGGCCAGGCTATGGATGATTCAGAAGCTCTGCTGATGGTCAGGCCCTCGTGGGGCTGGAATGGAGCCCATCCCTGCACGTGCCCAGGGCAGCCCCAGAGCTGACACAGAGAGAAGGGCTCGTTCTCTTGTCAGCCAAGGCAACAGAGGGACTTTCCTTTCTTCATACAGAGCTGAAGTGGAAAATAATGCTTTCCTGCTGGAACTAAGTGGCTCCTCAGTTAATCACTGTGTTGTGACAGCAGACCCAAACACTGGCTCAGGCTGGGTCTGCGATGAGAAGGGAAGAAGTAATCAATCAGCTGGGAAAGGAAATCCCAAGAGCAACAGGCTGGGTATTTTTTTCCACATTCCTGTGGCCCATGGTGCTACATTTCCACAAATAAACAGAGTTTTCCCCAGAGGTTCATTACAGGAGCCAAACCCAACCCCCCCCAACCGGACACAGTAAAAATCCTTGCTCATCACAGCTGGCATCGCACTCTCAGAGCTCAGCATCAATCCAGCATGTCCAGACCTGGCTTCCAGTCACACTGTGTCACAGCAGGTAATTCAGGAGACATGCAGTGAGGAATTAGCACAACACAAGGATCTGGAGGATCCGGAGGCAGAAACAGCTTGTGCATAAAAGCTCCAGGATTGCCTTTGGCTGAAGTGACAGTCACCACCCAAGGACAGCCCAGCACCCCACCAGGAGCAGCAGCAGCTCAGCAAAGGGGCACTGTCAGGGCTTTAAAGCACATATAAGCACCATATTAACCTGACACCTGTTCAAAGGTGACCTGCTCCCTCCAGAGCTGCCCCAGGTTCCCCCACGTGCAGGTCTCCACCTTGCCCTGGGCTGTGCTGACTCCAAGGGCAGCAGCTCTGTGTACACCATGTGTAGGCCCTTTACAGTGGGAAATCTTTGATAAAGTGACACTTTCTTGGCTGAGGGACACTGCACACTGCCTTCCTCTATCCTTTGCTGCTGTTTCATGAGCTGTTGGCTTTATGAGCTCAGCAGCATTGCTGGACAGCCAGCCCGTGTGTCCTCACACCACAGGAGTCACCCTCCCCATCAGCAGATCCCCTTCAGTGTTGTTCAGTCTGACTGGACCTCAGCTGTGCCCCACGGTGCTCTGAAGAAGTCCCAGTTATTCCATCTTTTTCACACAGGAATTTCTGGAATCTAGGGTCCACTTTTCCTTTAGCCCCACTGGTGGCCATCATGGCATTTTGGCACCCAAAAGCACCCGTATCCAACCCTCTATCATAACTCATCTTGGTATCAATATTTTCTCTATGTAAACCTTTAGATCAAGACGCAGCAGCAGCAAATGCTGCTCCTCAGGGGGATGCACATTGTCCTGCTGCTGCCCCCTCTGCCAGCCCCTGGGTACCCATCACATCCCCAGCCCCCAGGTACCCACCACATTCCCAGCCCCCAGGGCTCCAGCTGTGCTGCCTCCAGCCCTCAATCACTCTTTTGCATTGATTGGATTTTTATTATCAATTTTTAAATGTTTCACTGCTTACAGACTTCACCCAAAAGAAATCAGAGCTCTGGCTGAAGGGCCTCAGGCACCTTTTGATGCCACACCTCACAGACCAAGGGCTGCAACCAGGTGTGCTGCTTAATACATACACTCTTTACCACTGGCTCAAAAACAATCTCTGAGCTGATTCGGATCCCAGAAAACCTCGGAAAGTCTCAGGAAAGGGAAGGAAAGGTTACTGCTCAGACTGACCCAAGGGCAGAGCTGGCTGTGGTCACCTGGGAAGACCTCGGAGAGTGGTGGGTGCTGAGCCCAGCCCTCAGGCTGTCAGTCACAGAGTGTGTGGTGTGGATGCTCCAAGTCACCCGAGGATCAACTTCTCCCTCCAGCCTTTGCCTCTAAACCTAAACCTATTCAGGAACCTCATGTCCTCGATGAAATGTCTACGTATGAAATTCAACCATCACGACAGTTTCAGTGTTTTCTGTCCCTACAAGACACTCTGTGGTACCTGACAGGTATCCTCAGCTGTTGAAGATGCTATTTCTTTTTCCCCCCCCAGAGTAAATGCAACAGAAGCAGAGACCATCCATTTTGGTCTAGGAACTGCTCAGTTACATTCGCTTTTCACTCTGTGATGCTTGGTGGCTGTTTTTCAAACACCCTATTGCTAATAACTTAGGAGTCCCCTGAGACCAAGGGTTGAAGATTATGTTCATTTTGCTTGTAACACCAAGGGACTTTTTAATTATTATTTTATTTAAGCACTACAGCCAGCCCTCCATCAGCAGCAGAAACTTCTCTTGATATAATTAAGCTACAGGAATCACTTCTTGACTGTACCTTTCAAAAATTTCACTGTCACAGAGGAGTTCATGCAAAATTCACAAGCCTGGATCATCAGCTGTAGTTGTGATCAACTCCCAAACCCCGCCTGGAAGGGTTTCCATTAGCTGCTGATTATAATAAATGACATGTAACACTCTATTGTTCATTCTAAAATAGTACATGAGATTCTTCCTGAATCGTCTGCTGAGAAAGGCATTTAGTATCTATCAATGTCTTCCCTCTATTTTTTATTCTCTAGCACAACACATGAAATTATACAGCATTACTCGAAGAACAGCAGGGAAAGAGCAAAATCTGTATCTTAGCATGGGGGCCTGCAGTCCCAGCACTGCCAAACTCTGTGTAATCCTCTTTCAACCCTGAGTCTATATAAACCTCTCACTTCTCTTCAGTGGGGGTCTTTATACATGTATATATGTATGTTCCTGCAGTATTTGCAATGTATCATTGTAAAGGGACTGGGGAGTCATCAGTTATTTACTTTAAGGTGTGTTCTGCCCCTGTTGTGGTTAATTCTAGACTTCAAAAATACAGACTATTTGCAGATTGGAAGAGACCAAGACGTTGCACAGACACAAGAGAGTAAAGTCCAAGGAGCAGAAGGCTGCTGGAGATTCAGGAGCAGCAGAGCTCTCCATGCTCCCCTTAAAAAGGGGGACAAATTCCCCCTTTTTTAAACCCTTCACTTAGATAAGTGATTTCCTCTGACACCGACCAGCCTCTGAGTATCATCTGTCCCTGTGATCAAAACAACGAGCCAGCCAACAGCCAAAACCAACAGAATGTGGAGACCCCAAAACGTGTGTCCCCAGTTATTTCCTCACAGAGTGGGGAAACACCAGCACAGGTTGCCCAGAGAGGTGGTGGATGTCCCATCCCTGGGAACATCCAAGCTCAGCTTGGACAGGCCTCTGAGCAACCTGCCCTAGTTCAGGATGTCCCTGCTCATTCCAGAGGGGTTGGACCAGACGACCTTTAAGGGTCCCTTCCACCCCAAACCATTCTGTGATTCTACGAAAGTTGAAACAACTTTCTTCATGTGCAAAGGCTGTTGGACTCATTAGAAACACCAAAGTTCATTAGGGGACTTGAGTGGAAATTGCACAAAGAATAACCTCTCTTTGGGCTCTGATTTTCCATGCAGACTTTAAGGCTCAAGAGAAGGATCACTGTAAGGAACTGCTCAGCCACATGTATGGTCTCCTGGTTTCTTCCAGCTTTTCTTCTGGAGCAATCCCAAGCTCCAGGCAGTGGCTGTGCTGGCAACTTGCTGCACCTCGTGGGATGAACAAAGTGCTGGAAACTCCCTCAGATTCACATAGCTGGTAGGTCAGGGACCAACTGACATGTTAAGCCCAAGGAATTGCATCTTGTTGCTTCACTGCCAGCGCCAGAGCATCACCACCAAGGCCACTGATGGAGGGAAGCCCAAAGTTCCACTTTACAGCTTCCTACCAGAGAGGAAGGAGCAAGAATGAGGGGAGGATAACCCACATCTTCATTTACCCTCACACTGTCCAGGGCTCCACAGCCAGTTCAGGACCACAGTCATCCCCAGCAGGGATGGGGACCCCCTGCACTCACGTGGATCTGCCCCAGACCCAGGTTTATTTTATCAACTGTTGACATCTTGCTGCGATTCAGTCGAGATTGGTGGGAGGACAGTACGTCTGCCAGTATTCTGACAAGGTTTGAAGGCATATTTTATAGCTCAGGCTGCCAAGATGAGCTCTGTCTAGTCTGGAGTGTTAGCAGAACATGAGGAAGGCATCCATAGCTTCCCTCACATCATTAATTTCTAATTACACTGTCACTTGCTTTCTACATTATTGCTTATTTACCAAACATAGCTTTATTCTACCGTCCAGTTCCTTATAACCAGCAAGCCCATTGTTATGCTAAAACCAATGTTCTAAATGTTATTTATTATTTGATAAACCTTGTGTAACCCTGAATGAGGACATTAAATGGCAAGAACACTACTTCAAAATCCCATTTTAAATAAGTCACCAAGACAGCTGTGCCTTTATAAAACACATTAGAGTGGCACTCAGAGCACATATGGCTCAGGGATATATACAAATTACACAATTTCTGTCATTCGATCAAATAAGAGGAACGTTTTGACCCCAGAAATGAGTCAAATGTAAGTTGTAATTCCAGCCCCACCGGAGGCCCCGCTGGTAATGGATCCTGACGGCTGATCAAAGAGCCCTGACCATTTGACCCACCAGATCAGCGACTTACTGTATCTATTATGGCTAATACAGGCCCCAGCTCGGAGATATATGGAGGTAAAGAGATAAAGGGCAATAGATACAGTAGATAAATGTTGATTTATACACATGCAAGCACACAGGTACAGCCACAGATGGATTTCACGTGTGCGGGAAGGGGCAGGCGTGTCTAACCCCACGCTGACATTTATACAGGAGCACATCAAGACAGATGCTGTGTGTGTGTGTGCACATCACAAATACCATCCCTCTCAACTCCATCTCCCTCGGGGTGTCAGCAGAACCCCTGCACTCACTGGGGCTCCCTGATTCACACGCAGCCAGAGAAAACCCACCTTCTATTCCACACACGTGCTGCCCCACCCAAACGTCTTTATGCCCTTGGGATTTACCTTCTGAGTGTGAGCAGCCCCATTCACAAGTTACCCAGTCTTGCCCTAAGGCCCACAGCCCAAATTAAAGCCCTTTTTGCTGCTCTACACTCCAGGTGAGACACCTGACACTATGAGCATCAGGTGTCCCACCAGGGTTGGGTGAAATCCTGCTTTTTCAGTCACAGAATCCCAGAATGGTTTGGGTTGGAAGGGACTGTTAAGGACTGTTGAAAGCCCAGAGCTGTTTATGCCGATGCATCTCCCTGGCCTGAATAAACCATAGTGATGTTTAACAGCTTTCCATGAGGAATCACACAAATTAACTTGTTGGTACAGAAACAGGCAGATTGCTCAGCTGGAATAAGCTGCCCACTGAAAGCTCCTGGGATTAGTCAGAGCACAGGATCCAAACTGTCCACTGATAAATACTCAGCTCTTTCCTCCTTCCAAGCTGCCCGTTGCCCTGCCAGCAGCCAGAGATATCCATGGAGAGAGGACAAATATGACAAACACCACTCTAAAGCTTTCCAAAACATCCCCCCACGGACTGGGTAGAGTCACATCCCTGCTCCCAACAAGCCAAGGGACAACGGTCTCCAAAGCTGCGCCAGGGCCTGGCGGTTCCCACACCCTCATCACATCACCCCCCAGCTCCCCAGCAAGGCACCTCCTGCATTTATTCACTCAGAATGTGAAAGGACACCTTCTTGCAGGGTATTCCCAGCTGTAGTTAATCCATTTTTATAAAGGATTCTTCCCACAAGTGCAAAAATCTTGGTGCCAAATTAAACCAACCTCATTCCTGTCCAACGACATGTGGAATTTCCCAGTCTTTCCCTTTCCTAGTGTTACTGTCCTTATCACAAAAGGCCTTGATAAATGTCTTTTCCTACTGATTTTGTGTGTGTTTTTATTTCTTTTACCAGCACCATTGCATTTTTACTCATCTTTCAGAGCACATCATGTGGTTGGGAATCTGCCCATTCCTTGGGATTTTTTGCATTACTTAGTTCCTTGTCTTTGTTTGGGGAGAGGAGTGGGAAAGAAAGAAAGAAAATTGACAGGGGTGAGGAATGATGCTCTGCCAACTCCATGAGACACAAGAGATACCTCACTCATCTCGGGGGTCAAATGTCTGCGATGGTTTGATCAGATGTCAAGTTGCATTTATACTCTGGCCTCTGTTGGGGTTGAATTACATTTCACATTTGACTCACTTCTGGGGTCAAATGTCCCTCCTATTTGCTAGAACAAGAGGAATTATTTTCCCCAAGCAGGTTGTTCTGGTGTGAGCCTGGATCAGTCAGCGCTCTCATTATGTTTTTGGCTCCTTTATTTCTGCATTTCATCCTCAGCTGAGACCAACCCCTTTGGGATGACAAGAACTGCAGCCATAACACAGAAGCCATCCCAACGAGGAGGATGAGGGGAAGGAGCAGGTCACCTGCTTTCACATGTTTTGGATGGTGCTTTGTTTGGGTTTTATGAGGGGTTTGGGGTGTTTTGTTTTTAATTCTTCCCCCCAAGTCAGCAGCTGTGCAGGGCAGGGGATAATGAACGAGAGGCAAGTGAACCCTGATCCCAGCTTCTTGCCATGAGAAACTGGAGAAACCTGGAAAGCTTTGGGTTGGAAGGGACCTTAAAGTTCATCCTGTTCCATCCCCCTGCCATGGGCAGGGACACCTTCCACCAGCCCAGGTTGCTCCAAGCCCCGTCCAACCTGGCCTTGGACACTTCCAGGGATGGGGCAGCCACAGCTTCTCTGGGCAACCTGTGCCAGGGCCTCCCCACCCTCACAGGGAGGGATTCCTACCCAGTATCCCATCCAACCCTTCCTCTGCCAGTGTGAAGCCATTCCCCCCTTTATCCTGACACCCCAGGCCCTTGTCCTGAGTCCCTCTCCAGTTCTCTTGGAGCCCCTTTAGGCACTGGAAGGGGTTCTAAGGTCTCTCTGGAGTCTTCTCTCCTCCAGGCTCAACAGAACCTCCTCAAGATCAAAAACCAGACAAGGTAAGGCTGCTGCCAGGGGGCTGCAGGATCTTGACTGGGGAAAAGAACCCAACCCACCAGGCCCATCTATTCCAGTGTGATGGTTCCAATACTGAGTCTGTATGATTTGCCTTTGTCCCCACAGATCCCAAGGTTCTGAGCAACATCCCATGTGTGCTGTGCAGGGCTGGTGGTTTAGCAGCCTCTGAAAAGGGATTGTGAAATCCCACTCCTGCTGTTTAATGTACTCCTTCGGGTCACAACAGGTTTAGCAAACAATAAAAATTCATCTGGAATCTCCATTTAAATAATAGAGTTGTGTTATTAATACTGAAGGCATGGGGGGGCTATCAAGTGCTCTCTGGTAAACAGGCCCTGATGTGCAGGTAAATGAGGGGAGAGGATGAGCTAGTGAGGGTGAGGAGGAAGGCTGCTCCCCATCCTCCTGGGCCAAAGCTCATGCTGGGTGTGAACCACCATTAACACCCCTCAGGGCATGAACTGGGATCCTCACCTTCCCTCCCACTACCCTCCTGCAACCCCAGAGAAGGTTATGGGGGGTCACTGCAGCATCCCAGAGGGGCACCCATCCCAACAGAGCCCCAGGTGCCACCCTCTGCCCTTGCACCCCTTGGTCCCACTCCCAGTTCCTCTCTGACTGTCCCAAGAAAACTAGCACAGGGAGAAGAACTGGAGATGCAAGACAAGACAAACTTCCCCATCTATTTTCCAAGTCACTTGCTGTGACTGATGGAGAAAGCAGCAATACATCCTCCATGCACACAACCATCCCTGTAACAGGAGGTACCTGCCCCTCCTCTGCCAAGAGAAAAATACTTCTTCCCTTTTCATCCTTAATTGCTACTCCAAAGTAAATAGAGAACAAATAAGAATAAACTCCTCTTTCCCAGGTTACAGGGATCTAAGCTGGTTTGGTTGATCCTTCTCCAGGATCAAACCCAGTACATGAACCCTCCACCACATGATAACCTTTGCTTTTCTTTGGAAGCCAACTCTCCTCCTCAACTGTGCTGCAGCAAACTCTTCCAAACCCTGCAGCATCACTCCTGACTCCCCTCCTGTGCCCACCCATGGGGGAAGTGGGATGTGACAGGGGCCGAGAAGGAAACACAAATGGTTTGTGCTGGCCATGGTTCTGCCCAAGACCAGTCTGATCCTGCAGGGACATCATGGCCAGGGACTGTGGCTGGTCACTGACGACCCTTCCTCATGAGGCTGTGGAATAGTTGTCCCTTGGGGCTTTTTAAAAGCAGAGTGTCTAAGACAACTGCCCCACGAGCATCCACCACCTGCTCGTGGGCTCTGCTCAGCCTGGGGAGGGGGACAGGGCTGACCCCTGTTTGGGGCAGCTTGGGCTCGCCCTGTTCTTTTCTGTATTTACTCAACCTCTGGCAATTCCTGGCTCTAATGATCAACCACACGCTGTTGTTGATTGGCTACATATTTGTTTCTGCTGAATCACTCAACAGCACAAAGTTTGCTGTTCCTTCCCCACCCTGGAAATGCTTCTCACGCAAGAACAACCTCTCCCCACTCTGGAGCAGCAGGGGCTTCGAGTGCCTGCTTCCAGAGCAGGAACAACACTTCCAAGAAATGAGCCAACACGCTGCCACACTCTAAGGAGGTGAACTGCAGGTTTTCATCCTGTTTCCAGTGTAATATCCATAGTTTAATCCCCACTGTTATTGGAGTTACATTCACCATGGATGACCTGCCTGGTAACCCACAGCACTGCCATAGCAAACCTCAGGGACACAGAGTGGTGTGTCCGTGGTCAACAGGCCCCCACAGCAAAATGGCCCAACACAACCCAAAAATGGGATGGTGAAATGTATTAGCAATGAACTTTCACCTTCCCTCACAAGGCTGGATGTGATGAGATGCTTCCAGCACCTTGAATGTGCCCTGAGTACCCAGCACGCTCTACCCATGCCAGAGGGATGCACATGGGACCAGCTCTCATCTCCTGGTCAGCGGGACAGGTAGGCACGTCCTGAAGTCCTCCCCTCCCAGCAGGACCTAAGCAGGGGCTTAACTTTATAGAATCACAGAATGGTTTGGGTTGGAAGGGACCTTAAAGATCATCTTGTTCCAACCCACATATGTGTTTTAAGGCTTCAGTGAATGGACATGTCTGTTCCATGTGCACCCAAGCCCAGAGAAGGCTCAGGCACCTGCAAGACACCTTCTATTCTGGTCCTCCACGTGTGGGTTTATAGCTCCAAAACAGGAAACCTTTGATTCCTTTTTCTCCCCTAACTGTTAATCTATTTAGCTACAGGAAATACTCTACATGAGGGAAGGAGACACCTGAGCTACACACAATACTTGGAAACTTCACCGCGTCCAGAAACACCAACTGGAGTGAGGGATGGTGAGGCAAAGCTTTTCAGCCTCTCTGGTGGCAGAGCTGTGGCTAAGCCAGGCTCTGGTGACTCACAGCAGCACTGGCACACAAGTGCATCCCACTCCCTGTACCTGTACCGAGAGCATCCAGTGCTGCTCCTTGGCAGCAGCCAGGCTGACCCTTCCCATGGACACTCCTGATGCCCCAGGGCAGCAGATTCACAGACAGCTCCTAGAATTTGTGCTTGGGCATAGCCTGACTCCCCTAAAAATCTCGCCACTCTCCCACCCCAGCAAACCAACACTTACCTGATTGGCAGATAGAAACTCCTGGGCGTTGTCATTCATTCCCATGTACATGTTCTCTCCATCAAACTAGAGAGGCAAAAGAAAGTTAAGAGTCAGTGAAATGCCATCTGCACACCACAGTCACGTGCATCCCAAATGCCTTCCTGGCTCTTCATATCAAGAGCCAAAATTCCCAGAGGAAAATCCTGAGCTGCTCCTTTAAAACTTTGGAGCATGTATGAGCACACTTACATCCTGGTTATTGCAGTGGGACGTGGTAACACAGCACAGCTATGGCATTTTTTTAGTGAAATAAGGAATGAATCACTCAAGTTCAAACAAATAAGCCAAATGTGTGCAAACCCACAGATGTGCCCTGCAGCAAAGATCACCCAAAAAAAGCTCTTGCTAAAATTCCTACTAGACCATTAATCAGCTGTAAAAAGCCAGCTTCCATTAATGGAAATTTCCAAGACAGGCAGGTCCCATCCAGTACTCTCCCAGACCTCTGTGTACCCCTTAACACCAAAGCAAAGCTCCTGCAGCAACGCGGAACCGCTCTGGAGTGTACAGGGGGGGTCTGTATGCAAAGCCTGATCTCCCATCTTGACTGTGATACTGTTTGCACACTCTGGCTGCCAGAGCACATTCCCCCCACCTCCTGTTTCCCTGCCTGCTCTGCCAGGACTGTGCCTCCACGGCTGGGCAGGAGGCCGAGCAGTCCAAGCACTGCGCATCCGCCCGTGTCCCCACAGCTCTGGAAAACACCCGGCTGCTAATCCACTTACTGGGCTACAAAACCCCTGTGGAGAACGACAACTCTCCTCATTAATTAGCTACAACGGGAGCTTTTCACTTGCTCCGACTCCAAAGGAAGGAAAAAAGCCCTCCAGGATTGTCTCCGGCTCAAAGTATGGCTGGGGCCAGTCCTCAAGGCTGAGTTCACAAATTAATTATGGCAATAAAACGGGCTGTGCCATAAAACACTCCCAAGACGAGGATGGAGGTACCAGCTGTGAGTGACACCTTGTACTTAACAAGGGGAAGAACCAGCCCTCTTGCCCTTATGAGCAGGATGACGAATTGAAGGTTGTTCACCCTTGCCTGTCCTCTCACTCTCTGATATGAAGCTGATACCAGTTATGCCTTAACAGAAATTGGCTGTATTAAGAGCAATAAAAGCGAAATCTAAATAAAACCAGGTGAAGATTTTCAGCCTAGACAATTAATTACACTTCTATTTCTCAGAGTGCTACAGGATTAGCTACTAAAGTCAGCAGAGTTAGTAAAGCCAAGTGGGGGTAACACTGCTCTGCTCGGCCTCAGACACCCTCTAATTGCCAAACTATCCTTTGGGATAGCAGAGCAAACCAATTAAAAGCTGCAAAATTGGAGCAGGTATTGTGACACTCATTAACTAATGCCAGCAGCAGCTGCAGCGGGGTGGAAGGGGATCCCTGTGCAAATGCTGGATTCTGTTAAATCTGTCAGGAGCTGTGGGATGCAGCGACCACCAGCAGCACTAGGGGCTCACTGGGACAAGCAGCTCTCCCAGAAGGCAGCCAGGTGCCACCCACTTTAAACTGAACGTCCCTCCACCTGTTAAATGACCACTGGCACAGCCAGCTCCTGCCAGCGCAGTTCCAGCTGGAGCTGCTGTGCTTCCAGGCACGGAGGCTCAACCAGCTCTACAGCCTACAACCAGCTCTGTACCCCCTGACAACCCCACCAACCCCAGCAGACACGGCTGAACGGGAAGAAGAGGTGGCACAGGTCAGTGGAGAGAGAATCACAGAAACATTTAGGTTGGGAAAGCCCTCTAAGACCACCAAGTCCAACCATTAACCCAGCACTAAGCCATGTCCCCAGGTGCCACATCTACACAGCTTTTAAACCCCTCCAGGGATGGGGACTCCATCACTGCCCTGAGCAGCCTGACCACCCTTCCAGTGAAGAAACTTTGCCTAATGCCCAACCCAAACCTCCTCTGGCACAACTTGGATCACTCTCCTCTTTTCCTGTCACTTGTTTCTTCAGAGAAGAGACCGCCCCCCACCTGGCTACAACCTATTTCTCCAGAAAACAGAAGTCACCTGGAAAGTTACACTCAGCAAACAAAAAATCTCCTTCACAGGGGAGGTCCAGGGCAGGACAAACACCCTCTTTCTCCATATCCTTCTGTTTGTCAGAAGGTATTTTTTTTATGGCTTTCTACTATCCCCCTACCTGCACTCCACACTTCCTTCTGCCCTTGCTGCCTTCATAACAATTGTAATGAATCCTGCCTTCAGAATTACTGTTCCTCTGATTGCCAGGCTGAGCAGCGAGCCTGAAAATCAAGACTCGAAATGCAATGGAAACTTTGGAACTTCCCCACTGCTGATTGGATTTTTTTTCCCTCTCCTCCAGGCTATGAGGGTGCAAACAAATTTATTAGAAATTCTCCCATCAGGATATTTTTTCAATTAGATGTTTGCCTGTTATACACCAGCCAGGTAGAGAAGATAAGTAATGTGCTCTCCCTCTTCTCATTATTGTTTTGCTACAGAATGCACTTCAAAACAATCAGCCCCATCATTCCAGGTAGATTTACAGTAGAAACAGACATTTTAATATTCCTCTTTGGTTATAAACACTTCCTTTCTCCTTTGCTTTCAGACCTGGTGCAGACATTCATCACCCTCTGTACCCCAAAACTGATCCAACCTGCACTGGACAATGTGCACATGTGAGGTGGCAGGTATCACTTTCAAGTCCTACTCTGAAAGGAAAATACTCTTGTGCAGTTGTCTTAATCATCCTTTTGCTCTGTTGTAATTACTCAATTTTATTATTCTTTGGCTAATAGGAGCAGCCTATTAAACAAATCAGTGGCTGTGGCTGATTCTCACCCTCTCCTGCATGAAATGAGCACGAATCTGAGGAGGGAAGGAAAAAGGGAAGGGAAAGGAGAAAGGGGGAAAGAGGAAAGGGGGAGGGGAAGAGAAAAGGGAAGGGGAAGAGGAAAGGGGGAAAGGAAGGGGAAATGGGTAAGGGGAAAGAGGGAAAGGGGAAGGGGAAGAGGAAGGGAAGGGGGAAAGGGAAAAGGGTAGGGCAAAGGGAAGGGGAAGAAGGGAAGGAGAAGGGCAAGAGGGGAAGGAGAAAGGGAAAAGGGAAGGGGAAGGGATTCCCCTCTTCCAGAGGAGCTGTAGCTGGCATTGCAGAGCTCAGCCCCTACAGGGAGCTCAATTCAGATGTCGTTGTACAAAGCACTTTTTAAATTTTGATTGCTTTTCTAGACTCACTTTGGTTTGTTATTTTTGCCCTACAACATTATTTTCAAACCTGTAAATGTGCCCAGAGGTCACATGGGTCCCATGTTTAGCAAGATGAAAATGAGTAAGGAAAATAAATGCAGGCAGCAAGTTGGGACAGACCCCAAAGCAGCTGTGGGATCTCTGGCTCTGAGCAAACACGGAGAACAAATGTTTGCTAACTGGGAAGGACCCAGTGGAAAGAAACACAACCTCCTGCCAAGATTCCAGGAAGGTGTTACTTTTTCATGGATGGCACTGCCAGCTTGTACAATTTATTATGAATCTCATCACATCCTTTTATTTCCTGAGAGCCATGAGCTGAGAAGAAAACCTCAACTCTGTAAGAAATATGTTGGCAGGACTCATGCCAGAATGGCTTCTATACCTGCAAGATCTCAGAAGCCTTCCAAACTTTTTAAATAATATAATTTTAATTTATATGTGGTGGGTTGGGGGTTTTGTGGTTTTTTTCTTTGTTGTTTTTTTTTTTTTTTTTTGAGGGGTCTTACCTAAATTTTTACATTCATTTTTGGCAATACTAAAGCAGAGCAGCTTAGTCCACTGAGAACCTGGAGCTGGAAAAAGGGGCCTGTTAATACAAATCCAGTAGTAACTAAAAGTCATCATCTTCAAGGAGATACTAAATGACCAGTTAAGAACAAACTAGATGCTTCCAATGATTCCTACTGCTCAGAGCTATAAGCACTTGCCTCCCAGTTTTATCTCCTTGTGCCAGAACACAGAAGGTTTCATGAAAAGAGAAAAATCATCTTGGGTACCTTCCTTGGAGGAGTCTGGGGCTGCTACCTGGGAATCTCAGCTCCTAAGAGGAGATGGGAAAACACTTCAGGAGATGCCTGGGAGGAGTCTCAGGTGGATTCCAGAGCAGAAATTTACCTCCAAAAGACAAAAAACATCTTGGACCAGGACATGGGAAGTGGGCAGCAGGTTCCCTCTCATGACAATCTCATTTCCAAACTGGGTGCACTGGGAATACCACCTTTCACCAGAGATGCTTGGAATGTAGCAGCTGGTTTTTGTGTCCAGTGAGCTACACCTCAACCACCACTACCAACAGAGGGACCCACAATAATGCCATGCAAGAAATGCCTTCAGGTTTTTAGTGAGAAAAGAGTTAGGATACAAGAAAACTTGTATAACACAGCCAACGCCATATTTAATACTCCTCATTTTAAAATAATAATAATAATACAATAATTGCAGCCCATGTGTCGCTGGGCTTCATTCATCTGCCTCTGATGGCACCCTGCCCAGCATTGGGAAACATAACTCTTTCTTTAGAAAGTGTTACAGAAGTAGTTTTGTCCACAGTTCATTTTTATCAGCATTATTTGAGTGGCAGAACCACATTCTGCTCTAAAGGGCAGTCTGGCCACGGTACTTCCAGCCCTGCACAAAAGGCTCAGCCCCATGGGTGTGCTGGGCACCCAGCTCCAAACCCAGGGATCCTGGCCCTGGCAAGGATCCTCTTTACCAGTGCAATCTCTGCCTAATCCCTGGGATGTGGAATGCTCCCTCCAGCCCTGCCCCTGGCAGCCCTGCCGCCGTGATTCCCTGCAGGAGTCATTCAGCCTCACGCCTCTTCAGGGAATACATGGCTGGGGTTGCCTTAATCTCTTTAACCGCAGTTTCCCCATTAAGGTCTTTACACAACCTCTGGCCCGAAGTGATCTACTTAGCATTATTTATTTGTCTGCTGAAATGCTCGGATGGCCCCTCGGTTGCTCCTGTCAAGAAGGGTCAGGAGTTCAGCGCGAGATTTACGGCTCCCCCCAGGACCTCCCTGCGAGGGAAGCTCGGCATCTCCACCCCGGCCCTACACTGGGATTTGCTCCGGGACAAATGCCATTAGCAGGGAGCACGACCCCACAGCAGGTGTCAGTGGCAGAACACGAGCCGTGGCATCCACCAGAGCCCACCGGGGTTTAAGGGGTCGAGTTTTCTGCCAACAGTCAATATTCTCATGTATTATTCCAGGGTAAATTCAGATGGATGTAGTCGAAGCCTTAAGGTTTAAAACCTTACAGTAAAAAGCGGTTTGTTTGGCTGATTTGTTTATTTTAAGAACAACTTACAAGTAGGGTAAAAGCCTAATAGCAGTTGTTTCTCAAATGCACCAGGAGCAGGAAACCTGCAGAGCTGGTGGTGCCAAGGGCTGCCCAAGGCATGGTAGAGACTGCCAAGAAACTAAAACCAGGTGGGAAAGACAGGAGTGATCAGACTGGACACTGGTGGAGTGAGTATTCAGTAGTTGCCAAACTGGACCATCTCCTTTGGAAAGATCCATCTGAGCAGCTCTCACGCTGGGATGGCCAGTAGGAAAACATATAAAACAAACCAAGAAAATATTAAGGAACCCCCATGGCCAAGTGACTCTCACCCACCTGCTCTAAAGCAATGAGAGGGAACTTCGGGCCCCTCGTGACAAGGACATGGAGGGGCTGGAGAGTGTCCAGGGAAGGGAACAGAGCTGGGGAAGGGGCTGGAGCAGTAGGAGGGGCTGAGGGAGCTGGGGGGGCTCAGCCTGGAGAAAAGGAGGCTCAGGGGGGACCTTCTGGCTCTGCAACTCCCTGACAGGATGGGGGAGCCAGGGGGGTCGGGCTCTGCTCCCAGGGAACAAGGGACAGGAGGAGAGGGAACGGCCTCAATCTGTGCCACGGGAGGTTTAGGTTGGATAGGAGGGAAAATTTCTTCACTGACAGGGTGGTCAGGCATTGGAAGGAGCTGCCCAGGGCAGTGGTGGAGCCACCATCCCTGGAGGGATTTAAAAGCTGTGTAGATATGGCACTTGGGGACATGGTTTAGAGGTGGCCTTAGCAGTGCTGGGGAATGGTGGGACTTGGTGATCTTAGAGGCCTTTTCCAAACTTAATGATTCTAAATGCAGTGCATTACCTTCTGCCTCCACTCCCAACCAAACAGGAGCAGGAAGGGGAAGGTGCCAGACTATCATGTCCAACTTCCTCTGTGTGAAACCAGCTGGAGCAGCAACACACCACTGGGGCAGCACGGCGGGACCCGAGATGAGGGATGTTGTGCCTCACAACCCACTCTGGTGTTTGCTGAAAGGTCAAAAAGCACCTAGAAAAGGTGAAGTGATCTCTCTGGTTGGACTTCCTCGAAAAACAGCTCTAAAACCCAAATCCCAGCTCGTCACGGGACCCAGGGGAAGGTTCTCTTGGTCACAGACAGTGAAAAGACACCCAACCTTTTGGGTTTTAGCAAGTGGAGGATCATGGTCCACAATGGGTCTGCACTAAAATCTCTCCAGTTCATAATATAACTGATCTAGAAGGGTTCAGTTTATTAATGAGACAAAAATTATTCAGGCTAGCCAAACTAAAAGCGACTTTGAATAGCTCTGCATTAGGACTCTTGCAGCACTAAGTGGCACTGAGGAAATGGAAGATTAAATTCAATGTCAATAAATGCAAAGTAATGCACTGGAGAAAAGCAATCCCAATGATACAGACATGGCAATGGGCCTTAAAATAGCTGTTACTGTCCAGAAGAAAAACTGTTTTGGAGAGTTCAGTTCCAGCTTTTGCTCAGTCATCATCAGCTGCCAAAACTGCCATTCAAGTTCTAGAAGCAATTAGGAAAAGAGCAAAGAATAAAAGATCAAGCACTATTTTACCACCTGCACAACTAGAAGGAGGAGAGAGGGGAATTACAGGGGGAATCCAGGGTGTGGAATGGTGTACATGGACGTGGAAAAAGGGGTAATAGAGGGACAGAAGAGTGATAGAGGGACCCAATAAAGATGTACATGAAGTCATGAGATGAGAACAGGGAACAGCTCTTCTCTGGTTCTCACAGCCTAAAACCAAGGAGGCAGAAATCATGAGCAAGTGGAATTAAACACCTTACAGAGAAGTTCTTTATACTGGGCCCAACAAGAAAACCTCTTGCTGCAGGATGCTGTGGCCTAGAAGGATCCAGAATAACAGCTGGGCAAATGAGAAATGAATAGTACATTCAAACCCCTACCTGTGGGCTGCTGGAAGCTCTGTGGGCAGATACAACCTCACTGGACATCAGGAAAAACATTTCCCAGCACGTGGGGGGTCAAATATTAAACCACGAGGTTGTGGGATCTCATTCCCTGAAGATACTCAGGGCTCAGCTGGACCAGGTGCTGCACAACCCCATCTGGGTGGCCCAGCTTTGCTTGGGGGCTTGGGACACACAGACGTCCCTCATGACTGGCAATATTTGGGGTTTGGGTGTTTCTCTGATCCACGACCACGTGGTGCTCAGCCAGGCAGCCACACAGACCCCCACTCCAAGAGCATCTCCAGCATCCCCCTTCATTCTCCTGAGCTTGAGGCTGGACAGATCTCAAATACCACCAGTACTCGAGCGACAGCACTCATTTATCTAAGAGACTGGCTGGTTTTCTGTGAACACTGCACACAAAATTATTGTTATTACATTATTTGGGGGGGAATGAGGACTTAAAACTCATTTACCTGGATCTTTCAGAGCCTGCAAAGGAGTTCAAGCTCTTCACATACACACTCACAATAAATCCATCCACTGAAAGCTACAGGGAGCAGCAGAATTTAGTCTTAAGACTGACATGGAAATAGATTAATTTTTTTTCCCATTTCATATTCTAATTACAATTCTTCTCCCCCTACTATTTTCTGTTCTCATTACAGTCTTAAAATTGCTCTGCAAATTCTGTACCTTATTCTGCTCTTCCTACCATCTTTGTCATGGAAATGAGAAACAGAATGTATAAGCATGAAAATATTTCCGAGATCAAAATTCTGCTTAACCCTTTCCCGTCCAACTCTGAAAAGAAGAGAAAGCAGCCCAGACCAGCTAATCCTCCATCCAGCCTCTTCTCCTTCACTCAGCTGCAGAGAGGAGAATGATGCCTGGAGAAAGGATGATTGATTTAAAGGCCAAAGTTGCTCACACTTACACCTCTGCTGTGCATGGAGGAGGGGTTGGGGTTTTCAGCTTAGCAAGTTGCAAGTTTTGCCCCTGAGGGCAGATCTTAATCTAATACCTTTTGACTGTGTTCAGATGATTGTGTTTCGCTTTTAGCCTGATGTAATGCTGCCAGGGAGAGGTGCTGCTGGTGCTTCAAGCAGCCACTGAGTGCTCAGGAGATCTCCATCCTCCTCTTCCACTGCAGCTGCAGCTCTGGCCAAACCAAACCCTTTCAGATTTCTCTCCAAGTCTGGGCATGGAGAAGGAAAACAGACTGCTGGGAGGTGAGCAGCACCCCCTGCTCTCACCCAGGACCTCCCCAGCCCTTCTCTGACCAGCTCAATGCTGTTTATTTTGCAGCGGTGTCGCTGCAAGGCTCGGGCATGTACATCACTTCCTTTGTGAAACCCAACAACAAGCACATCCTGAGCTGTTTATCACAGGTGTTCGAGGAGTTTATCTGCAAAAAAATAAACACCAGGCCCTTGCTAAGCTGGTCCTTCACCCTTCAGCAGCTGAACAAGCGGGAGAGCTGAAGGCACCCGGTGCCCTGTTGGGGAGGGAGGTGGGTACAGGGATGCAGCACATTCCTGGCACTGGCCAGCTGTGTCTGAAATAAATATAGTAAGTTTTTATGAGAATTAACTGCACTGCAACACTTGTAACTTGCAGGAAACTGAGGCAGAAAACATACAAAGATCTAAGAGAAGCCACGGAGGGTCTGTGCTAGAACAGAGCCAGCGTCAAAGGCACCGAGGAACATTGTTTTCTGCAAGATAAAACCTCAGGGCTGAGATAAAAATAGAGCTTATACCTGCCTGCCTCAGAAACAGCTACAAGCAAGGCTCCGCTCTGGGAGTCTTTTATGGAGATGCTGATTTCGACAGCAGAGCAACAGCCCTGGCTACAACCAGAGGTACCACTGGAGAGGGGATACAGGCGGCCACTGGAACAGCCGAGGAGACAAGGACGCAGATGGGAACAAAGAAACGTGAAGCAGGGACGTTTTCCCACCTACAGTTCTGTCCCCTTTGCCTAGGAAGTGTGCAGGGATGCTCAGGTGCACACCCGGAGTGACTTCCTGGAGGAAATAAAAGCAGTTCCTCAGGGAGCGAGGGCGGCAGCTGCCGGCACACGCCGGGTGACGCCGGGTCTGACGCGCAGTGCTTTTGGAAATCTCTATTTGTCTTTTCTCAGCTGCAAAGCAAATAAAGAACCAAGCCCAGAAGGGCACACTGCAGCGAGGAACGGAGCTGTCAGAGGAGCCAGGGGGAGAAGGCTCGGAGCTGTTCCCTTTCTGAGACCACGCATTACGTTTCTGATCCCGACACCCTGCTGACAGCTGGACAAGTTAACGACCAGGCTCCCAAGTACCTCCTAACTCACTCCAATAATTCATAAAATCACACGTGCTACTCAGTCGATGTTCACAGAGGGAAACAGTAACTTTAATTCACTCTTCAGCCCCTCTCCTTTCAGTACAGCCAGCCTGAAGCACAGCCCAGAGCGGACACTATTCAGCTGCAGGCACAAGTACTTTGCTAATTACCTCCCCCCTTCTAAATTCCCTCATGAGACCCTACCTGGAGCACTGTGTCCACGTGGTGGGTACAAAGCACAAGAAAGACACGGACCTGTTGGAACAAGTCCAGAGGAGGCCATGGAGATGCTCCAAGGGCTGGAGTCCCTCTGCTCTGGAGACAGGTTGGGAGAGCTGCAGGTGTTCACCTGGACAAGAGAAGGCTCCAGGGAGATCTTAGAGCCCCTTCCAGTTACTAAAGGGGGCTTATAAAAAAGATGAAGAATGACTTTTACACAGGCAGAGAGGGACAGGACACGGGGCAATAGTTTTAAACTAAAAGAGGGTAGTTTTTGATTAGATATTAGGAGGAAACTCTTTACTCAGAGGGTGGGGAGGCCCTGGCACAGGTTGCCCAGAGAAGTTGTGGTTGCCCCATCCCTGAGGTGTCCAAGGCCAGGTTGGACAGGGCTCTGAGCAACCTGGTCTCAAGGAACGTGTCCCTGCCCATGGCAGGGGGTTTGGAGCTTTAAGATCCCTTCCAACCCAAACCTTTTCTCAAGCAAAAGTACGTCTCTGCCCCCCAGAATTCAAGATCTCATGTTATTTTTTTCTGTTGCAAAGCATAAGGGAGAAGAATAATCAATTTTCGAGACAACGGGGAGCACTACGCAAAACCACCCGGCTGGGAGGGAAAAAAAATAAATCAGAGAGCTTTCATGCCAGTCATTTAGAAAATAGTTTCCAACACACAGATATTTGGCACCAGTAAAAACCTGCTTTCTGTGGTTCTGCACTCCACTTTGTATGCAAATGTACTCTTGCAGCGGTGCATAGTATGACTTGCAAAAAAAAAAAAAAAGGCTGACAAAGTAAAATCCATTTCACAGTCTCACCTTACATGCTTAGACATATTTAAGAGCCTAAAAAAGCAAAACTAACGAAAAGTGAGATCTCCTTTAAAGCCAAAAAAAATATATCCAATCCCCAAACAAGGGCAACGGGAAGATAATTTCTGAAATTACGAGGTCAGGTTGGATGGGGCAACCTGATCCAGAGGAAAGAGTCTCTGCTCTTGGTGGGGATGCTCTGACTGGGTGGTTCCACGTCCATGAGAAGGGCAAAATCCTGGGAAGCAGTGGCTGCAGCAGGTCAGGAGCAGGGTGGGGAAGGTGCAGATGGACAAGGTGCACAGGCACCCCCTGGCACTGCAGAGGCTGGACCTGAAAGCCACAGGCTGGGAGGTGACAGGGAGACAGCCCAGAGCTCTGCAGGGGCTGCACACCCCGAGCTGCAAACTCAGCAGCAGCGCCGTGACTTCACACGCCGGAGACTCGGGACACGCAAACCCAGGGTTTTACAGAAGCTGAAGCTCAGCAACGTTTCACACGGGCAGTAACATCACATGGGAAAGGTGCCTCCACAGGCAGCACCACCACATCCTTGTAGGGCCTGTTTCATGAAGTGCTGAGTTAGGTTTGTCACACAAAGCTGCTGGGCTGCATTTCCAGGGGGTTGTGCATCTCACCCCATCACCCTGACCTTGATTCCCTCGGTCCATGTGTTGAACCCAATGCTGGTGCCACTTCATTCCCAACCTCAACTACTGAGAACGAAAAAAAAAATCCCAAACCCAAACAATCTCTCTCAAACACTTCTAATTTAAGCTCTTTTCTTTTTTTTCTGCTACCTCTCTCTGCTCATTTTATATCTTCCCACCAGATTTTACTGCCATGTAACTTTTTCATTGGGGCAAAAGGTATTTTGCACTTGCTACAGTCAAGTTGGCCTCAGGTTTACTTGTTAAATATCTCCCTTAGTGCTGAAAATTCTCAACATCTTAAAAAAAATGTTAAAAACTCATCAAAATTAATGAAACTAATCAGAAAGAAGCATCTCTGATTGTTATTATTATGCCCCTGCCTCACTGTAAATAATTGAATAACGATATTATTACTATTATTATTATTATTATTATTACTATTATTAACCCTAACAAGAAGTTTAAAGCATGCTGATGAGAAAGAGAAAAGAGCAGCTTTGCCTGACTAATTAACGACTTAAATAAAAATAAACAAAGGGAGTCTTCCTGATTTTAGCAAAGTCCTGCCTTTTTCCAAGCAGTTCAAAGCAAGACTGACAGCTTTATAGATAGGGAAATGGGCAGATAAGATAAACACGCACAATACAAACTTGTCCAAAGCTTTTACAGTCTTTCTCTGCACCACTTCCAGCTCATTAAATTACAGTATTACTATAGATTTGCAGCAAAATTATCTTTTATCTCGTCTTCTTTTAAAGCTATTTGGCATTTGCTGGTATTTTCTATTATAAATCTAATTGCAGATTCCAAACAGACAAGGGCTCATTAAGCCTTAATTATGCACATGTTGTTTTCAACAAACATTTTCATTTGGACTGCTGTGAGCTGTAATTGTTCCGAAGGCACTGCAGCCTCCCATTACCCACTTCCCCGGGATGGCAAAAGCTACTTTCAAGTAGGTCACGGCTCAGCTGAACAAACCAGCCTGGAACCTGTGGAGTTTGGGTTGTGCTGCTCCAGTGGGAATGTCGGTGGGGCGGCATCGCTGGACACCAGGGAGCCGGTGGGATGCCCCCTGTGATGGCACCAAGCCCTGTTTTTGGGGTTATCACAGACTGGTAGAATGGTTTGGGTTGGAAGGGACCTTTAAAGACCCTGTAGTTCAAACATTCATAGAATGGTTTGGGTTGGAAGGACCTTTAAAGACCCTTTAGTTCATCCATTCATAGAATGGTTTGGGTTGGAAGAACCTTTAAATATCCTCTACTTCATACGTTCGTAGGATGGTTTGGGTTGGAAGGACCTTTAAAGATCCCCTAGTTCACACATTCNATGGTTTGGGTTGGAAGGACCTTTAAAGATCCCCTAGTTCACACATTCGTAGAATGGTTTGGGTTGGAAGGACCTTTAAATGTCCTTTAGTTCATACATTCATAGGATGGTTTGGGTTAGAAGGGACCTCTAAAGATCATCTGTTCCCAACACCCCTGCCTTGGGCAGGTGGAGGGGAGCAGTGGGGAGCCCTGGGCATGGGATGGGCAACGGGATGAATGCCCACTCTTCACGGGGAGTAAAGTGGGGGGTGATGTGACAAAAGCATGCAGAGGTGCTGCTTGCCTTTGGTTGGGAAGCAGGACTTCTGCTTGGGAGCTGCTCCTGGGAACAGGCTGCCCAGGGCAGTGGTGGAGTCACCATCCCTGGAAGTGTTAAAAAACCAAGCAGATGTGGCACTTTGCAATGTGGCTCAGTGGGCACGGTGGCTTTTGACCGAAGGTTGTACTTGATGATCCTGGAGGTCTTTTCCAACCTTAATGATTGCATGATCTGGGCACCTCTGTGGATGCTGCCAGCTCAGCCCAGCATCTGGTTGGTTCTGCTAACACCTGGGCTCCAGTTCTGCCCCAGTCCCAGGCCCTCATCCAGCCACATCTCACAGCATTGCCACAAGCACCACAGGACAAAAACGTTCCAGTCCACCCCAAACCAAGTGAGGGTGGTGGGGAGCCCTCTGTGCTTCTCACTGCAGCCACAGTGATGTTTGCCCTCTGAAATAAGTAACCCACACGAACAGCCAAGCTTTTATTAGAAGCTCAGGCTTCCTCCTACCAGCACAAAAGCTGCATTTTCTCAGACTGCAAGATGTTGGCAGAGCAGACATGAGCTGCGGGACAACATCAAGGTTCTGGGTCCTTCCAACCTCAGTCCTTCCAACTTCACCCATGCCTCTGGCTCCCAGGCTGTGGTGCCCAGGTCAGTGGCTCTGCCCCATCCCATCTCTTCAGTGATGAGAGTCACCACATGTAAACCTCACCAGCCTCCCCTGAGTCTCTTCAAGGGGAGAAAAAGCTCCTAGTAAATAAATTCCTAATTAAGGGTTAGGGCTCCAAGGGTGAATGCTCCAGGCTTGCAAACTCCAGGCTTCTGCTGGATCTAGGAGCTTTCAAGGTTTGAGCATCACTGGAAATAGCACAGTGCCAGTGTTGTAAATTCTACCCTAAACTCCTGCAGGTCAGGTATCCAACATACTGTCTCTGGACAAGAGAGGTGGTCAGAAGATGCCTTGGTTCATTAAGAAAGTAGTATCCCCCTTGTTCATGTTTCTTTTTCTCTTCTCAGTGTAGGACATGACAAGTCATGTCCTGAAGACTCAGGTTGCACTGTTAGAAGGAAAATGTGTCAGAGGAAGCATGAAAACTTATGGCCTTGCCTTTGAAAAAGACAACTTTTCAAGCAATAGTTTGACCTAGAAAGGTTTTCTAGGTCATTTTGACTTGGCAGGTACACATCTGACCTACTAAATCTACCACAATAAAATTACAGAGTTCATTTCAGCCTGTCAGTGTCAGATCATTCATAAATTCAGATGCACTGTTTACCAAACTGCTATTCATGTATTCACAAGGAAGGTCTTGCCAGGCTCCTTCTGTGGGGAAGGATTTGCCCTGTTCAACATCAGCTCACGCTGACAAAGGGAAAATGTAAAAACTCCCCTGACAAGCTGAATTCCCATCCTCCTCCCCTCACCCTCAGATCATGCAGGATTTATGGCTGTGCTACCCCTTCCAGGGCTGTTGGAACTCCTCAGATACTGCATTTACCGTGGGGAGGGACCCTCAAACCCTGGCTGTTGGGGGTGCAGGCACTAATCAGCACAGCCACGCTAATGAAGCAAAGGGAAACATCAGCCCCTGTTGAGATCCTTGTGCTCCAGCACTGTGCATCCCTCCTGTGAGGCCACAGGCACAGCAGTGACACTGGAGCTGCCACCAGAATGGCCCTGAGGAGTCCAACAGGGGCTTTCCAAGAGGAGAAGCTCATGCTCAGCCTGCAGGACGCACAGAGGAGCTGTGCTCGGTGGTGGTGGTGGCTGCTGCCAGTCACAATTCCCAACACCAAAGGGGTTTTTTCTTAAATCCACTCTGTTAAATCCACTCTAATATTTAGTAATTCTCGCACATAATCCGAGCAACGCCTGTTAAAGGAACGATTGTGAGGGGTATTATGGAAATCTGCTGTCCATGATCGTGTGGGTTGTAGCTCCTGCATGGGCTTCATCCCCTCTCCAGGGGAGGAAACATCATCTGAAGAACCAAAGGGACTCCAGGGCCGGGTCCTTGCAATCACACTCCTCACCATGAGGCACTTTCCACCGGCACAGGAATGCTGGGTACAGATCCACTGGATCCAGTTTACATCCACACAAGCACAGTTTCAGCCCTGGGGTGGATCCTGGCCCCAAGCACACTTTCAGCCAACACCTTCAAGCAGGGGTGGTAAGGCCTGGTACCATAAAAAACCTGAGAATTGGGTACCCAGCCCCACTGCACACCTCCCAGACTGTCCACCCCACCTGCACCAGTGGCCTTGAGCAGCAGGGACTGTCCCATAACTGGTGTGTTCATGGACTGTCCCACTCCAGCCAAGCACTAGAAACACTTCACCAGGCACTGCACAGAGTGACAAACCCTTCTGGGCAGAGTTCATGCTCTCATTTTCGAGACTCATTAACTGCTGGTTGTCAAACCCAGGATGGCCCAGGTATGCTGGCACAGGGTACCACCAGCAGCCTTTCCCTCTTTCTTGGCTGCAATTTCTTCCTGAACCACAGGATCAAGAGTGTATCTCCAAAGGCTCATCCAGCTCCAGAAGGCCAGATCCACTGCCCAAAGAGCTCACAAAGGAGCAATAATCTGCACAGTGATGCCATGAAGCCTGGCCTTGGGCAAGAAGATGCCCACAAGGGATGGGTACCACCTCACAGGATGGGTACCACCCCACAGCCAGGCTGCTCAAAGCCTTGAGAGGGGTTTCACAGTCCTTCTGCAGCAGGGGAGGATGCACTGTTAAAACCCTCCAGGGTTTAATGAGATGACACTTGAGCTCAGCTTTGATATCTCATGAGATCATTTTGAACCCCATGTTTCCAGAGACTGGGACTCTCTGCTCAGGTCCTCATGGTGTCCAAGTCAGACACCTAAAAAAAAAAATCACATTTACTAGCTAACAGGATTATTCTCTTATGCTTTCTCCAAAAGCATCTAGTGGAGGATAGTGATTTCTACCAACACTGCATCCCAATTTGGGAAGTCACACCAAGATTTCAGACCCTCCAGTGAATATGTTTCATTTATATTTCAACCACATCTCCATAAAAGATACCTTTTTTTTTCCCCCACTTTCAAATTTTTCCTAACTGTTGAGAGAAATAATTCTCCTTGGTCTGAACCCACAGAGGGAGCAGCAGGAATTATACCAGTGCTACATGGTACAACAGCCACAGACTCTGCTTCGGTTGAACTCCTCCACATCAATGAAGGTTCTCTTTATTCGAGTTGGTATTATAAAGATTTAAGCATCCTGGAGAGATGAAAACACTTAATTTGTTACTGCCTGGCCATAATCTCTTGTTTCCCTCGGTTGCCCTGCAACCTGTCCCTCTGTGATCCTCTAATGCTCCACGTGCAGCATCTTCTCCACCTGCTAATTATAGGCTCCATTGTGCCAGATAATTCAGCCCCAGCGAGGCTGCAGGGTGGTTACGTCTCACCAGAGCGTGTTTCGCTGTTGACTACAAAAACAGAGGAATTAATCACCTTCTCTAGTCAGTAAGTGGGACCAGACACTTGTGTGCTCATTGGAAAGGAAAACAAGTTTGGTTCCTTTAAACAAAACATAATGAATCTCCCAGAGTGCAGGAAACTCATAGCTTATATTTCTTGGAAAAATAAGTGTATTCATATATTAAGGTTAAAAGTATATATATATAAATCTTTGCAAGTTGTAGCGGAAACAACACATGACGTGGCTGGATGTGAGAGAGGCTGTGAGTGCTGCCACAGACAGCCCCCCAGATCACATCTACCTTTGCTGCCTGCCAGGGCTGTTGTTTCAGTCTGCGTGGAGACATTTACTGCAGGCAGCACAGAAACCATCATTTTGATACATCATTCCCATCCATCCATCCATCCATCCATCCATCCATCTCTTGGGTCTCAAAGCAGCCTGGGATATGTTGTCCACGAATCCCTGCCTGCACCTGACAGTCCCCAGACCCAGCATGACACCTGAGCATATTTAATTATTTTCCTCTGAACCCAGAAATGAGGCTCCCTGTGTCCCTCCTGGGGAGTTTCTGCTCTCTCACCACTGCTAAGCCGGAGTCCCATCAGCCAGCAAAGAGGGCAGCATCAATCACACTCCTCTGCCCTTCTCTGAGGGTCCCAGTCAGGATTTCCAATGATTTTGGGGGATAAGGACAAGGGCAGAGGGTCTCTCAATTCAGATCACCCACCCCAAACATCCCATCATTTTATCATCAGCTTAAACTCCTGCTTATGTCACATTTTTAGCTTTGCCTCTCCAAGCACAAGAGTTCCAAAGGAGCCTATAAAAGGGGACAGGCACGAAATCATCAGCAAAAGCAGCTGCTCTGCAGAAGAGCTCTGGGTTGGCAAATGCTACACTGTCCCTAAGAGAGACTTGGAAAGCAAACCTGCAAATTGGGACAACTTAAGCCTTATGACAGGGTGAGGGGACTGGTGACAACAAAACAGACCCAGAGGAGGTGTAAGAGATCCTGATGGTCCCCAACAACATCCTGAGCTCGCCCTCAGCCACTGAGGGTTATGGGAGAACTGGCTGCTCAGGTATGTTGATGCTTTCCAAGGTTTCTTCTCAGAGCTCTCTACAAAGAAAACGTAAAGCTTTGAACCCACCTCAACTCGAGTTTCAACCCATGTCAACAAAGGTGTGTTTTCGTCACAACTTCCACTGCCGTGGATGCTCTCAACTGAAATTTCACTTGATTACAGCTGTTCTGTGAGGAACTAACTTAAGCCTAAATTATTATAGGGCTGATCTCAACTGTGTGAAGAGTTCCCATGGTAAGCTGTGCTTTGGTTTAACCAAAATTGAACCTTATATGTGGGTGACATTGTACACAGACCCGATGCTGCTCAGGGCCATGACAAAACTATGCCCACGACTCGTTTTTCAAGACAGAAATAATGAACAACACACCAACAGAAGTATTTACCCAGGTTTCCTGTTGCTCAATATCTTTATTAATGATCTGAAAAGTAGGCTGCAGTGTGAAACAAAGTTTGCAGATGAAAAGAACATTATTTAGGTTAATTACAAATGACAAAGTCTTGGGAATTTCAGAGCCACCTAACCAAGCAGAAGGGAACATCAGAGCAAGAGAAACCCTGTGCTGACAAATGGAGAACAGTTCATGCAGGAAGGAGGGGTTTGAAATCCTTCTAGACTTTAGCAGGGGTTAAATTAACTGAGCATTAAGTATAAGAGCAACTATCATGTCAGCTGCCCCATGCAAACCTCCACTGAAAGCACAGCAACATCAAAATGATAGAGTGCAAAAATAACAGGTCAGAAAAGAACACAGAAAATCCTGTAATGCTGTTATCCAAACTGTCAGCACACACTTGCTTCAGGTGCTGAATTCAGCTCCACTCCCCCTGCCTTCTCAGCAGAGAGAGATGGGAAAACAAGAGAAAAAAGATGGGAAACCAAAGCCCTGGGGCAAGAGAGGACATTTGAAACACAGACGTATTTCATGGGAGAAAAAAGGAAAGGGCCTTGTTTTGTCAAAAAAGGAGGTGGCAGAGACCTGACGACAACATATAGAACCATTAATTTTGGCAAATCATTCAGTGCAATGCTGTCAGTCCCCAGCATAGTTTCTGTGCTCCCTGGGAAAGCACAGCAGCAGGAGCTGGTGGGACCCCCAGTGCGCCGTGAAAAACTGCTCTAATCTCTCCAAAGATGGGCTCATTTAGAGGCTACTGATGCCCCCAAATGTAAAATGCAGATGATCACGCTCATCTGTGGCACAGCAGCGAGGCACTTCGTCCCCACATGCCCACTGGAAGGAGAACCCCTCTGCAAACAAACCCCTGTCCTGCCAGTCCAGCCTCGGATCCCCAAATAACCAGTTTTGTAACACAGATGCAGCTCCCACCCGGGGCTGGGTCAGAGCCACAATGCACAGTGAAACAAATCAGGGCTTTGATCACTGAAAGCAGGATTTCACAGCACGCCAGGATAAAAAAATACTTATATATCTTGAAGCAGAAGACATAGGAAAACAAAAGGGGACAAATTCATGTCTGGCTTCAGATTTTTATCTATGAGAAGTTTCACTCCCCCCACCTAAACAACCAGAAAACCCCCACAATGTTTTCAAGACAGTTTCATTTCAGAGCACTAAAATCACATTCTGAGCCAAGAAGCGTGAGAAACTCTTAAGCACCATAAAACCATCCCTGCTTCGGGTTGTTCTGGGGGCTTTGTTTCCACAGCGGCTTCCTGAGCTTCAAGGAGACCAAGCTCTTTCTTGTCACCAAGTGATGGTGCACCTCAACTGCCTCACACAGGGGAGCAAAGCCTGGATAGGAGGGAGGGGAGAAAACCCAGGAGCACAGCAAGGAGACATGAAATCCCACTGTGAGGTCCAGTCTCCTGGTGCTCAGCACCATCTGCATCCCCCGTCCCATGTGTGGTGACAGAAAACGGAGCAGCACACGGTTATATTACAGAATCCCAGACTGGTGTGGGGTGGAAGGGACCTTAAATACCATCTCACTCCAACCCTCCTGCCAACATTCCCCTGCAAGGGACACCTTCCACTAGCCCAGGTTGCCCAAATGGTCCCTGGGGACCAGGGAGCTGCCAGGTTGAGGTAATTGTGGCTGGACCAACAATGCTCATGTAGGTTCACTCAACATGGCAGGGTGAGGAGCAAGGGCTGAGCCACAGCAAAGACACAGAACGCAAGACAAAAATCCAGGTCTTGGCCACTTGGCCAGGTTTTGTTCCTCTCCTCCCCATGAAGACAGGCTGAGGAAGTTGGGGTTGTTCACCTGGAGAAGAGAAGGCTCCAGGGAGACCTTACAGCTCCTTCCAGTGCCTAAAGGGGCTCCAGGAGAGCTGGAGAAGGACTCTGGACAAGAGCCTGGGGTGACAGGAATGGCTTCCCACATCCAGAGGGATATTGGGAGGAAATTCTTCCCTGTGAGGGTGGGGAGGTCCTGGCACAGGTTGCCCAGAGAAGCTGTGGCTGCCCCATCCCTGGAAGTGTCCAAGGCCAGGTTGGACGGGGCTTGGAGCAACCTGGGCTAGTGGAAGGTGTCCCTGCCCATAGCAGGGGGTGGAATGAGATGAGCTTTGAAGTCCCTTCCAAACCCAAACCATCCTAGGATTTCCCTAAACAGGACAGCTCTTCCAGCATCACCCAAACACCTCGCACCAAACCGACCCATCTCAGGGGTTTCATGCACGTGGCTCCAGCAAAAACAAGGGGCAGGAGGGAACGAGGGGAATGACAGAGTTCCACAGAGCAGAGGCTGCTCACTGGCTGCTGGATGCTGGTGGTTGCACACTGCAGGCAAACCCTTCCCTTGCATCCACTGCTGCAGCCAGAGCAGGCTCCTGCCAGCTCTGGGTCCAACTTTCCACTAAGCAGCAACCCGAGTATTTTTAACAGACTCTTCTGTTTGAAGATTAAATTTGCAAAACCAACAAAAACAACGGCAACCATAAAAAAATAACAAAGCACCACCACCCCAAGGAAGCAGCCTGGAGCTCAGAGACTGCTCAGCTCCACAGCAGGTGAAAGCAAAGCCTGTGTTTCCAAAAAAACCAAACCAACCTCCCGTCATTCAAAGGGTATTTGAAAGTGAATGAGACGCCAACCAATCAACTCCCCGGCAGGATTCAAAGAACAGCACATCCAAACCTCAGGGCTGTGGCCAAGAATATATTTGCAATGCAGGAACACTACAGCAGCAGCAGCAGAAGCCGTTTGCAGGAGTACATGAGGTTATTTTGGCAGCAGAGCGGATGTAGCAAACAAGCCACTTTAACTGAATATGGTAAACAGAGATGGAGTGATTATAGGAAGAATGAATGTAATCGGGTTCCGAGTTGCTCTGAATTGCCTCAACTGACCACAATATCTGATAAAACCAATGGAAAAAGTTCTGGTTTCCTCTTGCATATAATTGATTATCTTACTGAGATCTACTGGTTTACACACACACACAAACTCAGAGCCCTCCGAAATTCAGTTACTTGGCGATGCTGCCAGAAATAACCCAGAGCAGGAGCAGTTAGATGGTATTTATTTTTGTCTGGGGTCACGGACTCCAGAAGTGAGAAAGGATGCAAAGCCCTCTCCCAAAATAAGCACCTGGGTAGCTGAGATGTAACTGTTCTGATCCATGCTCAGACAACACAGCTTCTTACTTGCTTCTAAGACAGGGAGGGAAGAATCCCTGGTGAGGGGAAGATGCTGTGTGCCATTAATCAGATCTACCTCGGGGGTCTCCTCCTTGACAAAGAAATGCTGGCTTTGATTTATAAAAAAGATGGAAAAATGTCATTGGAATTTCCCCAGTGCCACGAGTGGTGCACAGAAGGGTGCACAGCCCTGGTGCATCCCTGTGCCTGGAGAGGGATGTGGGATACTGTCGGAGACTGGCGAGCAGTGATTTGGGCTGGAGGGGATGGAGAGGGGAGAGGAGCAATGGGGCCATGCCCTTTCCTGCCCCTTAGGTTCCTGCCCCTTAGGTTCCTCTCACACAGCTGCCTCGGGGCAAAGCAGTTTTGCACAGACCAGCTTGGATCCTTGCAGCATCCCATGGCTGCTACCACCTCCTGCCCCAGCCACACACGGCATCTCCTTGCCTTGGCTCGTGCCAGAAGCTATTACGGAACAAAAAGCAAACAAAACCATGCGAAACAAAACCCAAGAGGACCTGCAAGCTCTGCTCACTGTGGTGACAGTGAATGCTGCAACCAAAACGTGCCAAAAAGCCTGTCAGGCAGGGGATGGCCAGGCTCGGCAGGGTGCTGGGAAGCACAGGGAGCTCTCCTGTCGACAGCGGGAAGGAGCCAAACATCCACAAACAAGTTTCCCGTCTGAAATTAATTTACTTACTGAAACAGCACTCAGCAAAACCTGTGATTAATATTTTCCTCCCCAGGCTCCTAACATGACAAAACAATAATTAATGAAATACGAAACTGAACCCGAGTTACAGTAAGTGTAAAAATATTATTGTTCCTTTCATCTTCCCTTCTCTTTATCCCTCCCAGCGGTGGGAGACACCGAGCCCCGTGTCGGCAGCGTGGGATGTGCTCACTGCCTGCCCTGCTTCCCAGGGCAATGCTCTGCACCAGCAGGAACAGGGGGCTGATTTTTGGCCCCAGTCCCTGCTTACCTGGCACCCTGCTCGAGAGGGGAAATCCAGCTGGGAGCTCAGGAGGAAGGTGATGGTGTAGGGGAGGCTGCAGGCACGATGGGGAGCGAGCCTGTAGTTTATGGCAGTGTCTATCCCTGTGGGATAGTGATTAAATGTACTAAAACAACAGGAGGGCAGCTGGGCGATTCAATCCTAAATACCATGGTGCTGTGTTATTTTGCCCAATGTTTTCAATACCCACCTTCATTTAATCTATTCCCATCTATGGTGCATCAGTCCCTGGCCATGCTCAGGTCTCACTCACCCTGCCTTCATCCCAAAAGCACTCACAGGAAAACAACCAACTGGGGTTTCTAAGGGACCACTCACAGCTGGAATAAACCAGCAGAAGAGGGCTTTAAATAACAGCTTCAGCAGCACAAAAACTGCTCTCTGGAAAGCTGAGAGCAGACATGCTGGGAGAGAGTGCCAGGCCTGGGAGGAGGTGGTGGCAAGGTGCCCATGGCCACTCCTGCCACCATGGATGGCAAGGCTGGGACTCTTTCTACCAAAACCATGTCCTTCCCAAGGCAGAGACACCTTCCACTAAATCTGGTTGCTCCAAGCCTCAACCAATCTGGCCTTGGACACTTCCAGGCACAGGGCAGCCACAGCTTCTCTGGGCAACCTGTGCCAGGGCCTCACCACACTCTGAGTAAAGAACTTCCTTATATCTAATCTAAATCCCCCCCCTTTTAAATCTAAATATTTAAATATAATATAATCTAAATATAAGGTCACCTTGAATCCTGTTTGCAGAGCAAATGTTTAAATAAAGCAATTCCTCGAGTCTTCCAGTGGACTTCCTCAAATTTTCATTTTTCTCTGCCTCTCTAAAGCACAAATGGATTGTGTTTCTACAGCTTGAAAACATTCTAAGTGAGGCTGACCAGAGCCAAAATGTTGTGTACATTACACATATACTACACACACATGTAAATTCACACATACACTTAGTATTATAAACTTATATATTTATATTCACTTACATATATATATAACACCATAGCTGCCACAAATATAACCAAATATGTGCACACACACGTTGAGCCCCCAGTTTCAATCTGTTCCCCTCCTGCTGTACCAACCCAGCTGGCACAGGGTCAGGAATCCAGGAGCCCTGGGGCCAGGTGGGTGCATGGGCAGCCTCCTGCACCCCAACACAGCCCCACTCCCCCCCACTCCTCACAGCCACAGGCACCCAACCGTAAAACCACAAACCCCAGCTCGCAGGCAGCAGGGTTGACTGGGAGTCAGCTCCAAAAAACAGGGAAAAGGTAACTATTAAGGCAAATGAATAAAATTTGTAAGAGTCTTCCTGCTCCTCTCCTTTTTTTTCCCCTTGTAGTTAACATGGTCTGGGACAAGCGCAACCCATATTTAAGTCACACAAATAAAATCATCTGCTGATGCACGTTGTGCTCCGTGAGGGCTGTGAGAGGCAGGGGACATGTCACTGTGACACCTCGTGCTTTCACTAATGACTCCAAGATCAATGGCACGGAAGATGAAGAAGAAAGTGATTTAATTTTCAGATCAACAGATTACACAAGTACACAAAGTATTCCCTGTCAAATAAATGTGTTACTTTGATTCCTCCCATCCTCCAGCTGAGGCAGTAGCAGAACGCTATTGCATTGCCCATTTTTCATTCTTTCACTCCCTCCGAGACCCTGGATATGGGAAAGGCTCCACCAGATTTCTATTTTTATGTAGAAAAAACACAAAGCTGATGGAATATTTCCCTTGATAGTAGGGCACTTTGGTTGCACTGATAATTCATTGCCTAGATTTGCAAAACACTTGGAAGAGGAGCATGAAGAAAGAGGAAGACTAAAAACGTTAAAAAAAAAACCAAACCCCACAGCAACTAAATCTTGACATGTGGGTCACAGGGAGCACAAGCACCAAACCTAATAAACAGATGGACAGAGGATAAAAGTGGAACTAGGGCAAGACTACAGTGGAGAGCCCAGGAGAAGAGCTGGGTGATGAGCTGGAGGCAGGGCTTCACTCCCTGTCCTCCTTGGGATCTTTGGTACCGTTCTAACTCACCTGTGGCCACAGGATGGGGAGGAGTGAGGTGAGGAACACAGTTTCCCACCACCCTGAGCTTCTTCTCATCATCCAAGTACTTTTTGGAAGCCTCATCCAGGAACTGATTCAGCGGAAAACATCATGTTCAGCACCCAACCCTTCCAGTCAGCTCAGCGTTGGGTCAGGAGATTTTTCGAGCTTGGTAATTAAAGCCCACTTAAAAAAATTTCCTCCATCCTCAAGAGCCTCATGATTTACTGTAGCTCCTACTTGAACTCGTGTATGTCTTGTATTTCCAGACATTATGTAATGAGGTTTTTGTGGTCCATAGAGCTTTCTCACCAATCTTCTGCTGATGTAGCCAACAGCAGTGACTGCACACTCAAACATCTAGACAAAAGTTCTCAGTATTGTACACCAGATACTCCAAAAACTGTCATATCACACACACACACACACACACACATACACACACAGAATCCCCCTCCAATTTATCTTACTGAATGGTAAGCCAAGGTTAGAAAGATCCAAACACAACAGGTTGATGTTCTGGTGGACCCCAACTGTGTGAACTGTGTTGGCGCAACTTCTCACGCCACTAATCACTAAACCTGACGAAGAAGTTGTGGCAGATCACACCAAACCCCAGGAAGGTGATGGGTTACCCAAAGGGTGCTGTGCCTGTTGAAGGTCACAAGGAGCTGGGAAGAAGCATTTCACAGCTAGACCTCTACAGCAGCACAGTGTGGGCTCACAAGGAAGAGCAGAAACTCATTTATTCCATTTCTAGCTACACCTGCTTTTTCTAAGAGAGCAACTAATCCTTGAGAAAAGCATGTAAAACTCAGAACTTTCCTTGAGTCTACCAGGTGACAAAAGAGACTGCAGACACAGAAATAAGGGGTGACAATTAAAGCTATCTGCTCACACCAAAGGGTGGAATCCCACTTGGCCAACCTCCCATGCACGGTGAACACTTTGTTCCCGAGGATTTCTTCGTGGCACCTTGTAAGCTGGCTCTGACATATGGAGACAACTGGGCTGATTTGGTCATGCTAAAATTGCTCTGAACTTCTGCATCTGTACCAAGTCACAGAATCATCACAGAAAGGTTTGGGTTGGAAGGGACCTTAAAGATCATCTCATTTCACACCCCCCCTTGCCATGGGCAGGGACACCTTCTACCAGCCCAGGTTGCTCTGAGCCCTGTCCAACCTGGCCTTGGACACCCTCAGGGATGCAACTGGCACCAACATCCTTGAGGATGTCCCACTGTGCCACAGTGATTGCTCTCCAGTGCTCCCTTTTCAACTCAGTACAGCAGCTGTTGCCGTAACTTTCTTTTACTTACGTATTTATCAAAAATAAAGTAAATAAAGTCCTTCACACATCTCTCTGCTGGAGCAACAACCAAGCCAAGAGCTATTTGGTGAAAAAAAGGACATGGTGCCTGTGCCACCCCAGCCGTGATGGCTCTAACCAGTATGGCTGGTGTCAGGTGATAAATCAGATGCCCTTTAACTCTCCAGCTGAGCTCTGCACACACTGAAGTACTGGAAGCACAAGCTACAACCAATATTTTTACTGACAGGTGATAAATCACATGCCCTTTAACTTGTGTGCACCAGTTGCAAATTTAGTTAATTAGAAATTCATGCTGACTTCTTTCCCTGTATTATTTCCTGCGTGATTTACATGGGCTGTTGTTGTTTGACTGCTTGCTGGGATTAAGGCTCTTGGAAGCCAAGCGAGCACGAAGCACAGAGCACCACGACCTCTAGTGCTTTGCAGTCTGGAGGAATTATCAGCAGCAGGAATGAAGAAAAACCAAAATGTTTTATGGACATATGATGGGAACGTGGGGCCTTGCCAGCACAATCGACGGGTACAGCTTGCACATGTAAAGCCTGTTCTACCACTGGGAGCCTTCCCTGAAAATACAAAAAAGAGCAGAAGACTCTTTCTCAAGCCTGCAGAAATACAGCTTCACATAGCAAATAGATAGAAAAAGCTCTTTTCTAGCCGCTTTTGGAGGTTTTTGCTCACCCCTGGGCAGCCTCAGCCTCTCAGAGCACCACAGTGACACCCAGCAATCCCCCAAGGCTCTCCCAAGGGATCGGAGAAGGACTTCTCATCGGTGCCCCTCTGCATCCTGCAGTGCTGGGAGCTGGTGAGGGAGGTGGCCACCCACTCCAGCCACCCTGCTTTACAAAGTCCACACCAGAATTTGTCATTCTCCTCATTCTGGCAAATTATACCAACACTCATTTCCAACTATTTTGTCCCTATTTTTCTATGGACACTTTTGTGCTACCGACAGTATTTTCAGCTCTGCTACAAAAGGGCATTTGTTAAAATATTCCACGACTGCAGAAGACTCATAACAGATTCAGAAACCCAGTGATAATCATAATAATTTTTTAGCACTTGTCTGCCAGACAGAATTATCAGCAAAAGTGGGGCGCTGTTATCTGCAGGAGTGGTACATGATACCTTCCTCCCCTCCCCACAAACTTCAATTATTAATGATGGAAATTTTTTCCTGCCTATTCTTCCCTTGGTGGGAAAAATAGCCATTACTGACATTTGCTGATTTAAATCTAATCCTCCTCATCTGCATGTAGACGAGGCTCTGTTTGATTCTGCCTATTGATCCAGCCAGGAAAAGGTACTCTATAACTTAATCTGATGTCAAACGCTGATGTGTCCTGTAGGAAATCGGTGCTGTAGATCTCCCTGCTATAAATATGTCACCAGAATTAACTGGAAGCACTAATAGGTCACTCAATGAGCTCTGCAGTGCACACAGGGCACCGTGAGGCTGCTGTCTTGGTTCTTGTGATTGATGACACCAAAAATTAGCCAGAACAGAGGGTTGTCAGCCAGCCCGGAGACAAGGGACTTGCTGACACGCTTTGTTCTCTGCATGTGCTGGGTCCCATCCCAGCCCTGTCACTTCTGAAACATTTAACACACTTCACATTAAAAAAAAAAATAAAATAATTCCTACTGGAAACATCAAACAATAGAAAATAAGCAGGATCTCTTCCAGCTCTTCCTTCCTGCAGTTGGTCCTGCTGCAACCACTGCCTTCAGTGAGAAAATAGAGCCAAGAGAGAAATCCCGGAGTCTTGTTGCAGGCAAAGAACCCCATGGAGGATGGAAAGCAGGCTCTGCCTGCACAGGGATAGCATCAGGTCCTGGAAACGTGGCCCCCCCTGCCCTGGAGATCAAAATGATCCCACTTTGCTCATTCTGAGCTGGTTTCTGCATATCATGCTCCAGCCAAAAGAACTCAACTCAGGAAAAAGCCTTTGCTGTTTACCTGTGTCCCTTCATGGCAGTTCATCACAGAATCACAGAATGGTTTGGGTTGGAAGGGACTTTAAAGATCATCTTGTTCCACCCCCCTGCCATGGGCAAGGACACCTTCCACTAGCCCAGGTTGCTCCAAGCCCTGTCCAACCTGGCCTTGGACACTTCCAGGGATGGGGCAGCCACAGCTTCTCTGGGCAACCTGTGCCAGGGCCTCCCCACCCTCACAGGGAAACATTTCTTCTTAAAATCTGATCTAACCCCACCTTCATTTGGTTTGAAGTCATTCCCCCTTGTCCTGTCACTACCCTTTTCCACCCACCATCTCTCTCTCTTAACACAGGTTCACATCCTGTGGGCCTTTGGATAAGGGGTTACAACCCCCCCCACTCAGGTATCCCTAATGCTCTCTCATCCTGGTTGGTTGGGCCCCACTGACCATTGCTGTTGTGTTGCTCGTCATGGCCAAGAAGGTCAATCTGGCCTTCCCCTGGTGAAACCACCATGCCAGGGATGCTGGGGCCACCAAGGGTGGACACGTGAGCCCCTCAGCACTCACGACGGAGAAAATGAAACAGGAGTCAACTTCTGGGTGATAGGTCAGGTCTTGCTCTCACTGGCACCCTGAAAAGCAGCAGTTTTTGTTCCCAAAATGTTTGTGATTCTCATGGGGTGGGGGGCAGGACCACCAGAGCAGAGGCAAAGGGATGGTAGCACTGGGGCACTCGACTCACAGACAGTGCTGCCAGTGCAACATCGATTTCCTTTACACATGGATGGGCCTCACACATGAATAAAGCCTTGGAAAAAGCCTTGGAAAAGCATCTGACCCAGCCCTGATCAACCGCCACCCCCTGTGCATGCAGAGCAGCCTGGAATGCTCTCCCCATCCAGGTACAGCTTTGTTCTCTGGCCAAGAGGCAACTCAGACCAAATTGTCATTATCTTCCCACGGCCAAGACAGTAGCACTTGGTGTATCACCAAGGATGCAGGAGGCAAGGCTGCAAGCCTGTCCTCCAAAGGCACACAAGATCCCACGTGTCCCTGGAGGAGTCAGGACTCTCATCCACCTCCAGTTACCTTCAAAAAACTCAAAGCCAACCAGAAAAACCTCATAGAGTCCACAGGACTGTCAAGTCCAAAGCCAATGAGATGCTTCCAGCCCTCTTGGATGAGTAGGGCTCCTTCTCAGGGTTGTTTTTATGGCTATAAATTATCTATGCTGGATGTCTGCAAAACGGTGATGCTGAACGAGTCCCTCCACCCAACTGAGGGCAAAGTTGTCTTCAGATAGGGCCTGTCAGGTCTTTTTCAGCTCATGAGCTGGGGCCTCCTCAGGAAAAGCAAACAAACCCAAAACAGATTCAAGAAATATCCGAGGACAAAATCTGTTCAGAAAAACCCAACCTGAAAAAGTCAGATGGAGCAGTGAGCAAATCAGAACTTGAATTTGTTGTTGTTTGAATGCTCGCTGGGATTAAGGCTCTTGGAAGCCAAGTGAGCATGAAGCACAGAGCACCATGACCTCTAGTGCTTTGCAGTCTGGAGAAATTATCAGACTTGAATTTACTGGAATCTCACCCATATTCATAGAATCAGAGAATCACAGAACAGTTTGGGTTGGAAGGGACTTTAAAGATCATCTTGTTCCATCCCCTCTGCCATGAGCAGGGACACCTTCCACTATCTCAGGCTGCTCCAAGCCCCGTCCAACTTGGCCTTGGACACTTCCAGGGATCCAGGGGCAGCCACAGCTTCTCTGGGCAACCTGTGCCAGGGCCTCCCCACTCTCACAGGAAAGAATTTCTTCCTAATATCTAATCTAAATCTCTCCTCTTTTAGTTTAAACCATTCCCCCAACTCCTCCCTGGCAATCCATCACCCCTAACGTGAGGGCTGGGTTATCCTCAGCGCCGGGAGCGGCTGCGGTGCCGCGCCGCAGTTAATGCGGGAGCCAGGTGTTCCATAATCCCCCACCACAGAGAATATTATAATTGTTAGCTCTGTAACGAGCTTTACCAGGCAGTGCACATTAACAGCCTCACCTCAGGCAGGGGAGCAGGCAGCGTTTCCAAACAGCAACTGGATTCGTCCTCATTATTTACCTGAACAGATGTTCGCTGTGATACTTCCCGAATCCTGGAGCTGGATATTTGTCAGCGTTAATGGGATTTCCAGGAGCTAGTTTGCTTTAAGAGCTCGTTTCCTCATTCAAATTGCAACAGTCACCGTTTTCTGGTGTGTGTGTGTGTGTGTGTGTTGCCTCTTTCGCTCGTGATTATCTTCTTGGGTTTTCACTTTTCTCTGGGTCACTGAGTGCAGATCCATTCTAATTACTGTCATTTTAGCTTTTGTGCCGCACCCCGTCACACCACGATCTGGGCTGCATAAATAATACATGTGCTCTTTGTAGGCTTTGCTAACCAAGACAGAGCCCTGCTCACTGCATCTCATCCAGATGGATGTGGCCATGGGCTCACCTGAAGCCCAGCTGAGGGAGGAGCCCACCACACTTGCCAGCACCGGGCTTCCCCTCGCATGGGTCTGAGCATCATTTCATTCCTCTCTGCTCAGACAGGGATGCCCTCCTTCCACTAACACTCCTCAGTGTGGATGCTGACCTGCCTGCCTGAGGGGATGGAGTTATCCTGGCATGGCTCACAGGGCAGCAATCACTCTAAAGGTTTGTTAAACTAACAAGTGGTGAACACCTCGTGCCTTATGGAAAAGCTTAAATCAACACTCCCAGCTGGGAGGTCACTGCCCTCGCAGTCCCATGCTGGTCCAAAAGCCATGTGCCATGCACAGAAGCACCAAAACTAATTGTCTTTAAACCCTCAAACCCTCTCTGTTGGGAAGTCACTGCCCTTCACCACCAGATCTTGCGCTGTGCTCGTGCTCTTGCAATCGGAAGAGGAAGGTGGTTACAGGAGGTGAACTGCAGGATAACGATCTGCAAGTGATGACTTCAAGTGTTTGGTGTGTGTGGTGACCAAAACAATGAGGGTGCTGTGCCTTGGCCCCTCAAAGGGTGCATCCTTCCCACTGAGGGAGAGAAAGAACATAAGAAAGTAACCGCAAGGCGCCAACGTGCTTCTGCACCACAAGCCAGAGGAGCACAAAGCTCATGTCAGGGCTCACATCTGAACACCCCAGGAACAGGGGAAGGGCTGGCTAGCTTTGAACAGGAAGGACAAGTTGTTTGTGAGTGATCCCAGCAGCCACGTCAAAGATGGAACCCACCAGAGATAGGATGGTCAAACAAGGTGAGCAAGACAAGGATGGGCATCCACACAATGCGATGGTCTTATTATTGTTAAGTTTCTTTAACTTATTATTTTATGCAACAAACAGTATCGCCATTAAGAGAAGCTTCATGGGGCCAACACACACAGCCACTGCCCCCAGGACTGGTACACAACTGGTTTGCACCAAGTGGGACCTGCCACAGCTGTCAGTGCTGACCCCCACATCCTGAGCTGGCCGAGGGCACAGTCATGACCCAGCATGGGGCACCTGGCAGCAACAGCAGGCATGGCAGGAGAGGCCAGCCAAGGCTGCAGAAGGGGTAAGCTGTGTCAGGAGCCTTCGAATAAAGTTTAAAAATTCCGTAAAACTGCCAACAAGATTTATTAATGAGACAACTATTTTCTCCTCTTTCCTTCGCAAGAAGGGACCTTGCATTCCCCTCTCCTGCTGCAGCCCAGGACAGCTGAGGCTGCTCATTCCAGCTGGCTCCGAGCTGCTTCATGCAAACCCTCGAAGGAACGAGCTTTCCTTTATCCAGCTGCGCACGAGCCACACAAAACCCCGACAAACAACCACGCCAGACCGCCTGCAAACACCCAACAGGTCCGACTGAGCCACACAAAACCGCCCCTCAAACAATGCCTCGAGGCAGACATGGTCAATAAAACGTAACGGCGGCGTCGACACCCAATTTGTGAGCAGAGAGAAGAATCGGTGGCACAGGGAGCTCATTGACAAGCCCAGACTCGGCCCGTCCTCCTGGCACAGGGACCGGCCGTAACTCAGCACGTCCTTCAGCTGACATCTGCTGCTGGGCTGACGCACAAGGACTCTCTGTCTTGCATCACGCGAGAGCCGCGGTTGAGAACCTTTAAGAAAAAGCTATTTTCAGGGACCTCGTAATTCACACGGATCTTATCTGGGAGCTTTGTCTTTATATCTTTATCAGGAACGTTCTCCCGTTTATCCGATAAGGCGCAGATAGGTTTCTCCGTAAGGAGATGCCAGTGACGGCAGGAATTGGCATCTCCCCGGGCAGGCACACAGCGAGTCAGCAGAACGTGCTGCCCCAGGGGTGACCTGGCCTTGAGCAGAGGGCAGCACAGAGGGGTCCCCATGCTGTGGGGATGTGCCTACCTTCAGAGGAGATCTCCCTGCCCCTGCTCCAGTGAGGCACACGGAGACGGAGCGAAGTGTCATAGGAGCAGCAGCACCACCAAACCAACCAGCATCTTCTCCCTGAGCCTATTTCAGTGCCAGCCACAAGTAACGACCAACACTGAGAACATCCCCACCAGAATAAGGCCAGTGCACAACTGTTTCTAACACAACTGTTAGATGTACTAAACTAAGAATCGGTGCTCTATCAATCGCTGGCAAAATGGATTTAAATTAAAAGAGGAGAGATTTAGATTAGATACTAGGATTAGATATTCTTTACTGTGAGAGTGGTGAGGCACTGGCACAGGTTTCCCAGGGAACTTGTGGATGTCCCACTCCTGGAAGTGTTCAAGGTCAGGTTGGACAGGGCTCAGAGCAACCTGGAATAGTGAAAGGTGACTCTGCTTATGGCAGAGGGGTGGAATGAGAAGAGTTTTAAGGTCCCTTTCAACTCAAACCATTCTGTGATTCTGTGAATACCAGAATCAAAGATTTATAATTACTTAGGCATTTTTAATCCACTTTTTATTGTGCTGGTAGTTGGGTATTGTGACTTAACACCTGTGCAAGGTAGAGAAAACTAAGACATCTTGTAAGGACAACCCCAGCCAGAATATCACTTCCCTGAGTCAGCAAAAGCTGTTAAACCCCTTTCTCAACAAGATCTAGGTTTGCTGCCAGGTAAACACTTTTTGCATTTCCTTTTCTTCCAGTAAAGAGACATAAATTAAAACCATATATTGCCTAGAATTGCAAAGGGCTGACACAACACTGGGGATCAGCTCTCACAAGCCCTTTCTGGGGGATAGCAGCCCCTGGGCAGCACAGCCCACGAGTGACAAGGAACAGGAACAGCAAGTCCAAAGGTACACAGAAATGAGGAAAAAAAAGTATGAAGCAGAAGTGTTCACTGTAACAACCAAAAATAAACCCCAAACCCATGTATCAGTTACTGGTTTGTCCCTTTGAGTTGAGCACAGATATGTCTCTCTTTAGTACTGAGAGTGAGTGAACATTTACTTAATTCTCAGCAGACATTTAACCCTTAGGAGAGATTTAATTCTTAGCAAGTATTTAACACTTGGCAGAATGCGGTGGCTTAACCCCAGCCAGCAACTCAGCACCATGGAACTACTCCTTCACTGCCCCTTCCCGGCGGGATGGGGAGGAGGAGCAGGAAGAAGGTAAAACCTGTGGGTTTAACTGTAAACTAGGAACAGCTTAATAATTGAAATAAAGCAAAATAGTGAACAGGACAGAGCGAGAAAGGAACAAAACCCAAGAAAGCCAAGTGATGCCCAATACAGCTGCTCACCACCCACTGACTATTGCCCAGCTCATCCCTCAGCAGCAACTGTCCCTCCTGGGCAACTCCCCCCAGTTTCTCCACTGGGAATAGCAGCCTGTGGTATGGAATATCCCCTCTGGTCAGTTTGGGTCAGCTCTCCCAGCTGTGATCCCTCCTGCTCCCTGGCAGAGATTGGGAAACTGAAAAGTCCTTTGATTTAGGGTAAGCACTACTTAGCAACAACTAAAACATCAGCGTGTTATCAACACTACAGGCACACTAAACCCAAAACACAGCACTGTTTTATCCTACTAAGAAGAAAATTAACTCCATCCCAGCCAAAACCAGGACACAGACAACTGGACAGTACCTTATGTCCATACAGGAGGTACTTGGCTGCCACCTGCACTGGGAAATTCCATTCCCGGGCAAGGCAACCTGCAGCCCTCACTCTGCAGCTCATGTTGTTGCCATCAGTCAATACTAACACCCAACCCACGGTGTGCTACACGTGCACTGCTGCAAAAAAAAGCTTTTAGAGTCATTTAATATCCTGGCTGGAGGTCACATTCAGACCTGGCACATGCACACGGATCTGGAGCACGCTCGCTTACACCACGATGGTCACGTCTGCTAAGGGCAAAAGCTGGGAGCAGCAGAGTTACAAACTGGCCAGAAGAATTTCTGCCTTCCTTCGTGCAGGGAAAATAGAAAAAAAAAATAGAAAAGAAAAAAAAAATAAACCAACAGAAACGGTTCATCAGATAGATATAAGGAGTTAGAAACAAAAACCACAGCCACTTACAGCTTGTGCACAGTGAAGTTACCAGGGCACTCACCTCCTGTTTTTGTTTCAATTAAGACAAAGGCATGTTTTTTTTCAGATCTCTATTAAAAATAAAATGCCAAAGGCCAACCTGCTGAGAGCCCTGCACTGGGGGGCAGCCTGCAGGCACAGCCACCCAGGGAGCTTTACTGGTCTCACTGGAGGCTGCCCTGATATGTGAAACACTTCCACAGCTCCTCAAAACCCATTCAATCTTGCATTTGTTGCAGCAAGGTTCAACCTCCCCTGACAGAGGAGACTCTCCATACTTGTCATATCTGGTTTTCTCCCCTTTATTCCCAATTTCACTACAGTCACATGGATGTTGCTCAGTACCCCACAAAGCAGGTCCAAGAGCATCAAGGGTTTATTATTTCTTGGGAAGGGAGAAGGAGCATCCAACATATTCCTTTAGAGGAAGAAAAAGAGAAATGTGACAGAGCAAGGTCCTGGCTGCCCAACTTGCCACCTACAATGTAGGGGAGCAGCTCTGTTGCTTGCAGGTTACAGGTTGGTGTTAACTACTCAGCATCTCTGCTCAATGAAAAATCACCTTACACACACTGTGCTCCACCTTTAATTACACCCTCAGCCTGCAGGGGAAAAGATTTGGAACTGGCAGAAAGAAAAGGCAGGAGAGGGTTGGGCAAGAGCACAAAAGCAGCAATGTAATAGAGTCCAAAAGTAAAGTAAATGTAGCATCTTGTCCCAGCCCTCCACGTCTCCCTTTTCCATCTCCCTGCCTCAACACTCCTTGCTTCTCTATCTTAGTCCTGCCACAGGCTGGGCTTCCAGGAACCCTGTCCTACAGGTGGGCAACCAGTTCTCATTCATACAGCCCAGCTGCCAAATGGGTGATATTCCCACTGCTGCTACCCCTTGTCCCACAGGGAGGTGCCCAGGCAAGGCTCAGGCTCAGTCTGTGCCCACCACATCCCACAGGCAGGCATCATATTGGGGTCTCCTGCCCTGAAAGGATCGAGGCAAGCCAGAGGTCAGTGAGCTGCTCTGCTCATCAAGGACTCCACTGGTTTTTATGATGCCTTTTCAGTTTTTCTTACAGTTTGATGGCATCAACAAAGGCAACAAGAGCTGGAACACTTGGAGCATTTGAAGACCAGTGTGGTGGCCTCAGCTGCTGGGACATCCAGTGGCACAGGCTGGCACACGCCGCTGTACACCCAAAATCATCCCAGGATATCTCACTGCATCTTCCACCCTGCTCCTCTAACCATGCCCAACCAGACCTGCCAGTGTCCAGCTCCAACTTCTGCCAAAAGCAGGGATTAAACAGAGTTATCCTGAACACCAAAACCCAGCTATATTCAAATCCCACAAATTCTCCAGATTCTCCATCTTGACCTTGGCTGATTTGAAAATCACGATGTGGCCCTTTCTGTACCTCCCACCTGCAAAATAGCAAGAGATAGGGCCAGGCAGAGCACAGAGCCTTCCTTCCTCCTCCCCATCAATATTTTATCACAGCAAACACCTGCCATGCAAACAGCCCTGGGAGAAACAGGAGGTTCGTGGAACTGCCTCAACAGCAGCACAGACACCACAGGAAACAAAACAACCTGTGCACAGAGAAGAGCAGAGCCCACAGAGCAAATATTTGTGCACTCCAAGGACAGGACAGATTCTGCTTTTGCCTGCACGGGGGTGCAACTGCTCTGTCCCTGCTGGTTTCAGTTACAGCTTCTGCAAAGGGCCGTGCAAGCTGTGCAAGACCTTTTCCAAAATCTGCTCAGCTTTGGGGGTTTCACTGTCGTCAGAGGCAGGAAAATGACTCCCTGTGTGGAGTCACCACCCCACAGGTCTGGCACTCGGAACCTCCCCATGAAAGCACTGGGATTCTCAGCGAGATGTTGCACGAGGACAAGCGACATCAAAGAATTAGAAACATGGGGAATCCTTCATGTTCTCCTCTGAAGGATTCAGACTCAGCTTGCAAGAGCTAATCAGGTCCCCCCACCCAGGTACAAAGCATTCACCACTTTTTCTTTTTGTTTTAACCTTCAGAGAACAAGAGCCAAGACCAAAACATCCCCACTACTACCAACTTCTCCAGAGTCATGAGCTGCATGGGAAACACCCTGATTCCTGCATTTCCTCTGTGAGACAAGCACTCCTTGACACCAGTGCTCCTGGGATGACACCTCTGGGGGAGTCACCATCTGTTTATTACAGAGCACACACGGATCCGAGCGATCGGAGGTTATTATTTCTATTGGAGATGTGATTTCAGGCTGTGAGACAATTTTAGGCTGCACAAGCCTGAAATAACTCCCTAAGCCAAATTTATAACTTGTAACAGTCAGAACTATCATAGCCACTTGTCATTTCATTAAAGACCCACATGACCCCCCTGACTTACACACGCACTGGAACTGTCAGCCTGGGAACTGAAAGCAGCTGCCAGGGAGGCCAGGCCCCTTCTCACAGGATTGGTTTTGTCTCAGCATGTTCTTAAGGCATTAAATGCCACAGTGGGATGGCTTTTCTCACAGCCACATCCCCTCTGAGGGGGCCACGGAGATGCTCCAAGGGCTGGAGCCCCTCTGCTCTGGAGCCAGGCTGGGAGAGCTGGGGGGGTTCACCTGGAGAAGAGAAGGCTTCACAGAGACCTGAGAGCCCCTTCCAGTGCCTAAAGGGGCTCCAGGAGAGCTGGAGAGGGACTTTGGACAAGGACCTCGAGTGACAGTACAAGAGGAATGCCTTCACACTGACAATGTGATCTATTTTAGATTAGATATTAGAAAGCTTTTTACAATGGGGGTGGTAAAACACTGGCAGAGGTTGCTCGGAGAGGTGGAAGATGCCCCAACCCTGGAAGTGTCCAAGGCCAGGTTGGATGGGGCTCTGAGCAACCTGGTCTATTGGAAGGTGTCCCTGTTCATTGCAGGGGGTTTGGACTAGATGAGTTTTAAAGGTCCTTTCCAACCCAAACCATTTTGTGATTCTACGATGTAATTAATGCCCATCCCCACACCTTATCGGAGTGTGATGCTGCACAGAGCCTCATTTAGGGGCAATAACCTGTCCTGTCCCTTTGGCTTTCCCACTGGAACTATGCCCCTCGAGGGTTTGCTCCAGACTGTCGGTGTATCTGGTGCACATTGGAAAAAAAATAAATTCCCACTTTGAACACAGTGCTATCAAAGGACGTGACAAACACCAGATCCCGTTCTGCCGACACGCTCCACATCCAGCAGGGCTGGTAGGAGACTGAAAAATCACAGTGTGTTTTTGGGCTGCCCTTTTCTGGGAGCTGGAATTTTACATCTCCCAGGACACAGCCTTGTGTCACGACTGGAGCCATTTCACGTTTGGTTCTGTTTGGACCGACACACACGGATACCCACGGCACCGGGTCACATGGAAGGGTCTTCTGGGGTCCACCATGGGGATAAGAAAAGTCCCTCCTGATTTATGCTGTTTATTTTATTTATCTATTTTCTAAAACAAAACCAAACATGAAGTTGTGGTCATTGACTGCACCAAGATCATCCACAGTAGGAACTGTCCCCTTATCTCTGACACCCACCCTCCCCTCGCCGCTTGTGGGGACAGACCCTTCAAAGTGATCTCTCCTCTCCCCAGACCACTCAAGTGTGGGGACAAGATTAAATTTTTACTCCACAGGAAATATTGAGAAATCCAGTCTCTTTGGTAAAGTGATCCTTCCTAAGCACGAAAACCACACGCCCATGATTGATGGAGTGGCTCCACTTTCAAACAGGCAGCTCATGCAGACAATCCCAAGAGCCAGAGCCCACGAGTGAGCACGTACAACTGCCTGCAGAGACAAGGGTTAACAATCTTATCTGGGGTCACCAGAAGAAATTCCAAGTAAAACCCACAGCACGCAGATTTCCTGCTTTCTAACCCAGTGCCCTATTTATACCTCTCTTTCTTCACAATGCCAGTGACAGCTTTTTCCTCACTCAGAGGCATGTTTCCTGCTTTCTGAGTTGTGACTTTCATTTGTAGCTCATTTCCATAACCTCCGAAATAGAGTTTCAGTGGAAGTGTTAAATGTACTGATAAATTCTTCATGAATCTTAAAGTTATTGGCAGAGAGAACAGGGGGCAATTTACCCTGTACCAGTCAATTGAAAATTATATATTTCAAAATCGTTTAACGGAACGCAGTAAGGTTTAACTCTGACTGATAAGGTAACGCCTTCCTGAGGGTGAGACCAATAACAGAGCCTATTTCCAAAATGCAAAGTCCCCAGCATGATGGCAAACAGGCTCATCAGTGCACAGTGACCTTCACAGTCTTCAATCTTTATCACAGAGCACAGTGACAAACTCAGGAACCACGTGTGGAGCAGCACCCAAACAGCCCTCAGTGTTTGCCTCCCCAGCCTCCTGGGCTCACCCCCCCGGCGTGGGCAGCAGGGACAGGGAGGGGATTCTGTCCCTCTGCTCCCCTTTTGTGAGACCCCAACCTCGAGTCCTGCATCCACCAGTAAGGCCTTCAACACCAGAAGGACCTGGAGCTGCTGGAGTGAGCCCAGAGGAGGCCACGGAGATGCTCCAAGGGCAGGAGCCCCTCTGCTCTGGAGCCAGGCTGGGAGAGCTGGGGGGGTTCACCTGGAGAAGGCTCCAGGGAGACCTTGGAGCTCCTTCCAGTGCCTAAAGGGGCTCCAGGAGAGCTGGAGAGGGACTTGGGATAAGGGGTGGAGGGACAGGACAAGGGGGAATGGCATCCTACTGCCAGAGGGCAGAGTTAAATGGGATATTGGGAAGAAATCCTTCCCTGTGAGGGTGGGGAGGCCCTGGCACAGGTTGCCCAGAGAAGCTGTCGCTCCTCCATCCCTGGAAGTGTCCAAGGCCAGGCTGGATAGGGCTTGGAGCAACCTGGTCTATTGGAAGGTGTCCCTGCTTATGGCAGGGGGTGGAACAGGATGAGGTTTGAAATCTCTTCCAAACCAAATCATTCCATGATTCCAGCTGATCAGGCTGTACTTTGATTAACAAAGCATTTTCTGCATGGTCTTTGCACATTAACCAGAAGATGGGCATGGTCCTGCTCCTGCCACTCTTCCAATTTCTCTATTTTAAAAGGTAAGAGAGAGAATGAAAAAAAAACAATAAGAGAAAGACAGAAAAAAGTCTCCTCAGATTCTTATCCCTGCCAGAGCAGGAGCATCATCAAAAACACTGGCTGAACAAGTTGCACTAAATAATTAGGACACATGGGGGGACTAAAAGTAAAGAAAGACTAAAGCACAGATTTGCTGCAACGTTTCCACTTCACTGGAGTTATAAACAAGACACAAGGTGCCTATTCTGGAAAACCAGATGTGGCTGTGACTGAACAAAACAGTATGGACAGGAGGGAAGCAGGGAAAAGGAAAACCCACAAAAGTCATCATGACTTATGTTAGGATTTGAAGGCCAGACACGGAAAGAGCAAAGCCAGGGATGGAAGTGCCTTGAAGGAGCACCAGGGGTGCTGTGGAGGTGCTGTGAGGAAGGGCTGCACCTGAGGGGGCCCAACCTGAGCTATGGGTGGAGGTAAGGAAACATGGGGTCAGTCACCAGCAGGAAACTCCATGAGAGCACAGCCTGCCTTCCCTGGAGGGGATGCAGGGAGGGAGAAACCAGGGACTGAAGCATTTGGAAGTGCCAGAGCACCCTTTAGGAGCAGCCCAGGGCAGGCTGACAGACCTGAGGGGACTGTGCCATCTCCTGCCCCATCACTCTGACACTGGATGCAAGTCATTCAGACAGCAAAACCCCCACAACAAAAGCCACAAGCACGAGGTCCCTGTGATCAGATGAGGTGTCATGTGGTGACACATCCCCTGAAGCAGCAAGCCCAGAGCAGGGGGCACAGACCCTGCAGCAAGTCAGCTGCCTGCCCTCACCCTTCCTAGAAGGCTTTCAGAGGTTGTAAACCCAAGCACATTCACCACAGTCGTGTGTCACCGAGACCAAAGCAGTGTTAATTCAAAAATTAAGCTGAAAATGTTGGCATGAAGCAGAGGAGGGAGGGAACAGGACTGGACAGTGCAGCAGCCACCTGACCCCAGCAGAGCCGCTCCCACCCCCACTCTCCTACAGAAACACACACTCCCTGCCCCATATAAAATATTTGTGCATCCTACATAATTTAGAATCCTATTAAGTAACTTGACTCCCTTATTTTTCATAGTAGCAAATTCCATGAATTTTGCATTGAATAAAAATTTAGCAATCATAGCAGTTGCTAATTTCTGTGCTGTGCTCAGAGCAGCCTTTCACTTCCCCATAATGATTTTAAAACATTATCCTGCTGTTTCCTTTTTTCTATGCCTGGCATTGAAGAGCTCTGCAAACTATTTGAATAGCGCTGCTCTGAAAAAAAAAAAAATCCTGTAAGGGAGGAAAAATTAAATTCAATCATCACTCTACCCTCTGTGAACTGTGAAAGTCTTGGGAACATGAAAAGGTGCTTTCGAAAGGATGTTAAGCATTCAAAAGATTAGACAGCAATGTGCAATTAAATGTGTTCCACAACCCTTTGTCAGAGTATCCAAAACCTTACTTCTGCGTGAACTTCAAATCCTCCCACTGGGAGCTTGTTCAAGTGGTTTACTTTAAACCTGTACTTTAGATATTCCATACCTTTCACTTTTATAATTCTTCAGCATATGCTAACACTGGCAGAGTTAATAGTAACTGACTAATTTTAAACCCTATGATTACTGGAGCTGATTTATATAGTAGCTTCACTTCACAATACTGCGAATCAGGCACGCAGTAATTGCCAAGTTCAATTTTAGCTCTGTCATACTGAAGCATTAGTTTTTATGCCTCAGCTGTTGCCTCCTCCATGCTATAGAGGTAAGTTGATAATGCAGTAGGTTTTGCTGCTAAATATCATAATATTATGATACCCCATGTCAGATTCTTGCAAGCTTTGTGAGCTATGCATCATCTATTAACTAAATACTTTATTAAGGGAACAGTTTGAAAAGGTTCCTATTCTAATTTAGCTCAGAACACTGAATACTGGAGGGGGGGGAAATGCAGTGATTTAATTCCCCACCAAAAGTGACTGGGTGGAGAGCACCACTCATCATCATCATCATCATCAAGGGGCAGTGGTAGGAGATGCAAAGGGATCAAACTAGACCAGTGAACACATCCCCTCCAGGTGAGGCCCCTCACACTGGCCTCAGGCCATGGCCTCCTGACACATTTAGGAGCAGTGCCAGGAGCTATTTTAGCCCCAAAACCCAAGAGTTTGGGGCTGTGAGTCCATACCCAACAGACAGTGGCATCTTGGCCCAAGAATGGACATCTCAGGGCAACCTTCCCTCCCATCCCCACAGATGCTGCTGGCAGGGCTCATGGAGCACAGGTGGGACAAGCAGAGAGGACAAGGCAGAGGAGATGGGGGCCACCAGGCACCCCTCACTATGAGGAGATGGGGCTCCCCAGCCCAGGGACAAGCAGCACCTGCAAGAGGAACAAGACAGTGCTGCTGAAGTGCTGCTGCTGCCTCGCAGCTGAACCAACACACACAGCTGGGCACTACCAGTAATCTCTTAATAGCCTTTAAATCCACCCATCTCTTGGGCTTCAAGCTTTAAGATTTTCTTTCTTTTTCTTTTTCTTTTTTTTATTAAAGTCTGCTCATATCAGATTTAACAAACGTGGGCAAAGTAGAACTGCCTCCTTTCCCATTCACACTTGCCTTGGTGCCCAAGATCAGTGAAGATGGTAACACGAGATGACACCCCAAAGTATCAGAGAAGCTTCATGGAGGGATGCCCAAGACACAGCCCTGGGGATGGAGGCTGGGCACCTCCTCTGTGCCAGGGAGGAATGCCCAGGAATAGAGGAGTGGGGTCTGTGCTTTGGTTGACCTTTGCAATCCTTTGTATGGAAACAGCACAATGCAACAGAAAAGTCTGTCTGTACACTCACTTGTCACTCACTCCTGTTGGACAGCCTGCACTGATCTTAACCCCTTCCTCCCCTCCCCAGCTCCCTCATCCCCAGGCAGATGCAGAAACCCCAACCCAAGCCAACACCCACGTGCTGGCCCCTGTGGGGAACCGAGGGACCCTCCTCTGATGACAAGCTCCGCAGGCACTTGGCCATTCCCCGGGGAAATTCCCTCAGCACTATCCTTCCCACATAAACCACACTGCAAACACAGGACAATGATATGATATTCCCCCACAATCCATGATATTCCCCAACAATATGGTCCTTATTCCAGCTGTGAATTTTGTTGCTTGGGAACTCAGCAAAACCCATGGGGACAGCGGTGACCAGTTCAGTGGCCACCTTTCCCATTAACCCTCTCACCCACCACTGGAGCAAGGCAATGGGCCTGAAAGTGCATGAGCTCATCTTTTACTATTTTTTTCCCTGGTTTTCCAAAGGAAAGCAGATGACATGCTAAGCAGTGAGCACCCTGCAAGCCCGGAGAGCTGGAGCTCCACTCCAGTGTGGCTCAGAGCAGCACAGGCACAGGCCAAACCTGTTCCCTGCAGCATTTTGTAGGGGAAGGTGGGGCATTCCACACACAGAGGAAGAGGAAGGAAGAATGTGGGAATTCCACCAAGTGTGTGGTCACTGGGAGGAAGGAACAGGACTGACGAATTTTCCAGCTTTGATGATTTTGGTGAAACCATAAACCCTGTGCCTCGTGCTTCGGGAGCCTGTGACCACAAATTATTTGACCACAGAGCCCAGGGAATTCAGAGGTGGAATTGATGTCTGAAGTCACATTTTCTGCAGCCCACCAGGGATGTCTGACCAGCCCCACTTGTTTTAGAGCCTCTTCTGAGGTCAGTGCTGCTGACACACAACAGTCTGACACAAACCGCTGGTGGCTGAATCCGACTATGTGTAACACAGTTGTAGGATGCTGATGACACCTATGTTTTCAGAGGTCTTCTGAAGCTAAAGCTGAGCTCAAACCACACTTTCTCACTTGTATCACACCTGTACTTTTTTATGATCATCTAATGATCTCCCAGAGTGCAAACTCCCCATCAAAGTGGAGGGAGATGCCACAGCCCAGCCACAACCTCACCAAGCCTGTGCAAGAACACTGATTTCCTCAGCAGCAGGACAGGGAGGACCAGTCTGAGGTTGGACATGGGCCTCTCTCAGCACACAGGGCAGGACCATGCTCTGGTCTTGGGCAGCACAAGCCAGACATGCTGGTAATACAGAACTCACAGCACTGAGATTCTTCTACAAAACAACCTGGAAAGAAATCCCCTGGTAGCAATATCATTTCTCTCTTTTTTATATGCCTACACGTGCACACCTTTTGTCCATCTTTGCTGTTTGTTTTAGGGACCATCCTTTCCCAAGTGCCAGTGGAACCCATTTCAGCTGGGGCCTGAGAACTCTGCTGGACCACACACAGTTGCCATGATACCCAACACAAATTTTTGCAATCTCCTAAGTTTAAACAAAGCCTTGTACCCACAGGAGCCACAAAGGAAGTCAGCAGAGCTCATCTGTATCCTCAGCTCACAGAGAGCTGGGCCTCTCCACCGCCACCACTACACTCTTGCCTGCAAAGCAGGCAGGGAGGTTTGCATCCTATGGGCACACCCTTGACAGACAGAGTAACAGAATCATGGAATGGTTTGGTTTGGAAAGGACTTTAAAGATCATCTTGTTCCACCCCTTGCCATGGGCAGGGACACTTTCCACTAGCCCAGGTTGCTCCAAGCCCTGTCCCACCTGGCCTTGGACACTTCCAGGGATCCACAGGCAGCCACAGCTTCTCTGGGCAACCTGTGCCAGTGTTTTACAATTCATATTGTAAAAAAAAAAAAAAATCCTTCCTTATATCTAGCTTTAATTGATCCTCTTTTAGTTTAAAACCCTCACCCCTTGTCCTGTCAGAACAGGCCCTGCCTAAAGTTTGTCCCCATCTTTCTTACAGGCCTCCCTTAAGTACTGAATACACAAGTTTGCACAGCATTTTACCACCCATAGTTCCATGGCTTCACACCAGCTGTGAGCTCTGTTTCACTTCTGGGCAGAGAAGGGGCGCTGCCACAAGCAACACTGGAACTCTGCACCCTGGGTGAGGCTCTGGAATGGAGCTCCAGCATCCAAACCTGTCCCAGCAGCACATCACACACAACCCTGCACAGAAAACACCTCCTGCCACAGTGGGGAACTAATCCCTCCAGCAGGATATCCAAGTCATCCCCGCCTGCGTTTTACAATTTGCAGATAAAGGACTAAATGTAACATTAAGCTTAAAATAAAAACGTTAACACCTTTGCACAAAGAGATCTCGACTTCTCTTTCTAACGCATTTAGCTGCTTTTTAAGAAAACGTCCTCATTATTTTGTGTGAAAGGAAAAAAGGCAAGCAGGTGGTCCTGACTGTGTGTGTCTCCTACCACAGTTACGTGACTAAACTGAACATTTACACAGGTCTGAACAGTTGCTTGCAATGGGTGTGCAGATAGCAGAGCCCTCAGATGCTGGTCTCCAAACACCTGCTATATCACACAGAATCATGGAATGGTTTGGGGTGGAAGGGACATCAGAGCTCATCTCATTCCACACCCTACCTCCAGGAGGGACACCTTCCACTAGACCACGCTGCTCCAAACCTGGCCTTCTTCCAGGGATGGGGCACCCACAGCTTCTCTGGGCAATTTGTGCCCAGGTCCTCACCTTCCACTAGACCACGCTGTTCCAAGCCCAGGTTGCTCAAGCCCTGTCCGACCTGGCCTTGAACACTTCCAGGGCTGAGGCATCCACATCACTGGACACTGCTGATGTGGATCAGCAGATTGGACACTGCTGGTGTGAAACTGTGCCAAGTTTGCAGCAGCCTCAGCTCTGTGTGTGTGCATGTGCAGTTCTGTGAGCTGGCTCTGGATGCAGCCGGGGTGTGGGTGCTCAGGAGCCTTTGGTGCTCAGGCTGTGCAGGGTGACAGGGGACTGCCTGTGCAAGGCACCTCACGTGCCCAAGAGCTTTTGTGCAATTCCTGACACACACAGCACCAGCAGCGAAGCGCTTTTCTACTGCTTCCCATCACATGTGTCAGGGTTAGATACAGTCAGGAAAAAAAAAAAACAAACCAGAAAACCCCCAAACTGCAAGTGCAAGTTGGGGTTCAGACGAAAAAAACAAAAGGTACTACACCCAAGTCTTTATTCATGTGTTGACACATGGGGAGTCTACATTTTATAATGCTGGAAACCTTCTTACCCCCCCTGCAAACCACCCCGTGCCTCCCAGTTTCAGATGCAAATGCTTTAACCAGTTTGTTGGGGCGAGATGCAGCATCACTGACGTGAGGGAAGGGAAGGAGCATGAAGGATTACATCAAGAACCAGCCCCCAGAGACCCGTGTGATGCACATCCCCACATCATACTGTCAGCTCCAGCATCCAGCTCCAGAGGGGTTTATTTGCTCCAGAGGAGGAATTCATTTTTCACTCAACTAAAGTAACCCCAAAGTGCTTTCAAACAATATTCCTCTAATAGAGACATTACAACAGCCATTATTTTCCTCTTTAGAGTTAAACTAAGCAAATACAAAGCTAACTTCATTTTAAACAAACTACCATCGTCACAAAAAATAGATACCAAATAATCTCCTTCACCATTTAGGGAATTTAACTTCCCTTTTTGCTCTTATTGAAGGAGACGAGAACACCAGCTTGGCAAATACTGGTTTGTGCAGCCACATGATAAGAAACTGGAAAACATTTCCCTCCAAATCCTTTTGCCTTATGAGAGTTAAGAAAGCTCTGTTTAATAACATATTGAATTTCAAGCTCTCTTTCCTCCTACTTTCTAGAAAAATGTATATTCCAGTGACACACAGAAAAAATTATTCTTTCTAAATTATTCCCAATTATTATGTTCTTGAAAGTACTCCTAGTTGTCCGTGACCTCCTATCAGGCTTCCTACCCATCCCAGCAGCATCTGTAAGGATTGGGAGGGGGTTGTGCTTGCTGCTATTCCCAAATAAATCCAAAAGAGCTCAGAGGAAGCAAAGAGATTTGCTCCACAGGGAGCAAACCCAATCCTTGTATCCTCCAAGCCACAATACTGCTTGTTCAGATCATCTCTGAGCTCAGGCCTATTGGACAGAGCCTGGAACTCCAGGTCACACTCAGCATCAGTCCACAGGGCAACTTTACGTGCATCAAGATGATTTTGAAATGTCAGATTTATTAAGCGGCACAAAGATACCTGCTCACCTTCTGGGAAGCATCCCAAAGCTGCCACTGTTACCATTCCAGGGGTTCTTTTTATGCAGGGAAACTTGGAGCCGAAGTGGGCACAGGTTTGCAGGTGGGATGAAATCCTGAGATGCCCAAGCCATGTTGCAGCCCTCTGGCATGAGCAGTCCCAGAGGAAGGGCTCCAAACAGGGTGGCAGGTGGGAGATCTTCACCAAAAACACCCAAGTGGGACTGCACAAAGCCTCGTCCTCTCTGCCCTGCCATCTCTCGTGGATACCACGGGCAGGGCAGAGCTCCAGCAGCAATGCCGTGCCCTGCTTTATAAAGCTCTCCCAGGGTGGAGGCTCCACCACTGCATCCCTGTGCTCCCAGCAGGACTTCCTGGTCCTCAAGGATTTAATTTGACCAGGTGCAGCACAGAGGAGAAGAAGTGAAGACTATTTCTCCCACCACAACTGTTGCTCAGTGAGCCCTGTGCAGAATATATCCTTGGAACTGGAATCCTCTCCTGCAGGCCCAGCACAGTGCCCAGCACAGGGCAGTACATGCTGCTGGTGCCAGTCACAGCACTGGTCCTCAGCCCAGATGGCATCACTGCAGCTTTCAGTGCCCCTCTGAGCACAAGGATGGTGGGGCACCTTACAGGAACACGCTCTGGTGTCACACAATCACAGAATGGTTTGGGCTGGAAGGGACCTTGAAGTTCATCCAGTTCCAGCCCCTCTGCCATGGGCAGGGACACCTTCCACTAGGCCATCCCCCCACCCCTGTACCCAGGCCATAGGATCCACACAGATACACCAGAAGGTCCAACAGCTGCTGGAGGCTGCCAAGAACATCCTTTTTAACCTCCAGTCCCACAGTAATGCCACCACAGAAGTCCTACAGTGGCCAGGACACCAAGACAGCTTGGGTTGGATGTAGCCCCTGAATCCCAATTCATGGCTGTGTCTGTTCCACTTCATCCCCAGTTTGAGAAATGGCATTTTTTAGCTGAAACTCAAGTGACACATGAAAACAGTGTCCTGCACATGCAGGTTGGTTGTTTCATCTCACAGTCCTGCTTTGATGCTGCAGGAGCATCAGGCCAGTTTCCCCCAGCCAAGGAGCCAGCCTGGGCATCCTTTAATTCTGTGGCAGTGTGGATTAACTGGACACTGCAAGGGGAATAGATGTACAGTTACCTTAAGACTTCATCAACCTCACAAAGGCTAATTTATTAGCTGTTCAACTCCAGAAACAAGTTCTGCCTTCATTTACACCAGATTCACCAGCTCAAAGGAGGTTTCAGAGGTAAAACTTGGACAAATTTTATCAATGAATTCAAATCTTGAGCTAAATCAGAAGGAGGAATGGATTTACCCTAATCCCCTCCAAACATTCATCAGCATCACCTGCCAGCTCAGCAGGACTTAATCCCTTTTTAATCTCTCAAAAACACTGGAGTAGATGGGGAAGAGGTTGGAAACACAGCAATGGTGGATCTCTCTCTTATTTTCTTTTTTTTTTTAAATAATTCTGCCTGACAAATCACATTAAGCAGCATGTGGAAATTCACTCAGATTTTCCTAATACTACTTTCCAGGTAAACAACTGGTTTGATTGGGAGGGCTACACTATCTGGAATAGAAGAAATGCCCACCCAGCAGCCTTGAAGGAACATAAGGAAAACCTCAAAGTATTTTCATGAAGGTGCTTCGGGAGCTGCAATCCCATTTCTGGCTGGCAGCAAGCACAGGGGCAGCACAGGTAGGCTTTGCCCTGGATCACGGGGAGGGATAGGGTGGAGATGCACCAAGTGGCAGCACAGAACCCCACCCACAGAAACAGCAGAACACAACCCCACCAGCAGTGCCAAAGAAATCCAGCTTTGCTACGCAGGTACCGCGCTCCACAAACAGCTCCAACCCCAGCCCCGAGCAACTCACGGGGGCTTTTCGTGCCTCCCACTAAAACTCCCAGTGCCAACAGCGACGTGGCTCAGATGGCTGGGGGTGTCGTGGCCAGTGGCCTCCCACCCCTGGGTGCTGAGCCAAGGGGACCCCCGGCACCACGTGCCTGATGGCAGCGGAGCCGGCGCGGGGGCGAATCCGATCCAGCGCCTTTGGGAGCCCCCGGATCAGAGCGTTAGTGCGTGATTCGAGGTTTACATAACACCACCCAGCGATTTTGGCAGAAACAATTGGTATTAGCAAGGAGAGGGAAGCATCAGGAACAGCCGGCAGAGCAAAGAGACACCTCTCGCAGCAGCCCCCGGGCTAAGAGGAAAATAAATAACAAACGCAACAGAAGCAGAGAGAAGGAGAGGGGAAGCCTCTGCAAAGGGAAACAGAGCCCAAATCGTGGCTGAGATGAGAAGGGAATTAAACTTTCCTTTGTCACCTCCTTCCCACCCCTGCTGGACGAAGCTTTCTGCTTCATCACGGATCTCCAGTCACGCCTGCAACACGAACACAGTGGAGGGAGAGCCGTGTTCCACGGGGCTGCAAAGCTGGGAGGGCTGAGCAGCTCCTGCTGAGCCTCCACCAGCCCCAGGGCCACTAATTCTGGGGCTCAGTGGTGTCCGGGCAGGGACCCAAAGCATGGATAACCAGCCCTGAGGAGCCTGGATCAGCTGGCAAAGCGCAGGGCTCCGAAAACTTCCTCACACTCACTTCATCATTTTTAAGTCAGCTCAGCCTGGATGTTGCTGGGTTGCATCTGGAATGTTACATTTATCACAGAATCATATAATATTCTGAGTTGGAAGCGACCCACAAGGATCATCGAAGTCCAGCTCCTGGCCCTGCACGGGACAGCCCAAGAATCCCAAAACAAAGCCAGCAAATAAAGCAGGAGCCCCAAAGAAGGCTGGATCTCCCCACTGGCCTCTCCAGTGGCTCCAGCAACAGCCAAAGGGATGAGGCCACCAGTTTCAGGTTGCCAAGGTAGCCCCTGTCCTGCTGTAGGTGCCACCCTTGCCACCAAGAATCACAGAATCATTAAGGTGGGAAAAGACCTCTGAGATCATTGAGTCCAACCATTAACCCAGCACTGCCAAGCCCACCACTAAACCACGTCACTAAGCACCACATCTACACGTTTTTGGAAGCACATGCTCAGGCTCAGAGCATGGGACAGCAACCCCCAGCCCTGTTTCACAGGATCTGAGGACATCTGGTCCCTCAGCACTCCAAGCTGGGGACCCAGTGATGGGAAGAGCTCCAGGAGCTCCTGGGTCCTGGACCCTTCATGCCATAACTGCACTAAGCAAGGAGACAGCCCTTTCTCAGGACCTTTTTGTGCCAGGCAGAGGATCCCCTCCAAGCTGGCACTGCCCCCATGCTCATGGCACAATGACAGTGACACAAGCTAAAGCCCCAGATCCAGCAGCAGGCTCTTCCTGCCTCTGAGCTACCCAAGATTTCCAACTCTGGTGGCAAATAAGAGGCTCCACTCGAGCTTCACAAAATCATGAGACAATTCCTCAAAACAAGAGGATGTTGAAATCCACATTTCCCAAAGAATTCAAGCAGTGCTTTCCTGAAAATGGGAACTGTATCTGTGGCTTCACATGCAGCTTGTGGAGGGGAACTCTGGATAGCAGGCCTCAAAATCAAACTCAAGCAGAAAAGTTTCCATGATAAACTTGGATTTGCCTGTGATACAAGGAACCTATTTTAGAATCCAGTCTGGGTTAGAAGGCACCTTAAAGACCATTTCATGCCATGGGCAGCACAGGAACATGCAAGAGTGGGAGAAGCAGATGATAACTCTGCAAAAGGCTGCCCTTGTTTCCAGCTCTTCACTAATTTCCTCTCAAATTTGCACACTGTGACCTTTCCAGGCAAAAAATAATTTAAAAAATATAATAAATAAATAAATAAATAATAGTAACACGCGCAGGGAAAGGATGCCAGAGCCAGCTCTGGAGCCTGCAATCTCCATCCCTGCTCCTCCAGGATGTGTTTCTAAATCTCAGTCAATACCACATGTCTTCCAAGGAACGAGGCATTTCACATTTTATTAATTCCAACTAAAGCCCTTTTTATTACAAACTTTCTGTTTAGCATTTGATTGCAGCCGTCACCACTGAGACTCTCACTGTATCAGAGCAGCAAATCTATTGATATTTTTCTCTCCTGCCATCTCAATCCCAGAAGGTGCTATTGGAATTAGTTTAAATACACTTCCAGAGCTCTTTTCCAGCCTCAGCTATTTTATGATTTTAAGCATGTATTTCTTTCTTTGGTGCCCTCACACAAATTTGGGATCCCACTTCCACCGATGACCGAAACTACATGTTGTTATTCCCCCCATGATTTGGCCTCTCCCAAAAGAAGGCCACTACATGCCAACTAACTCACTTAGAGGGCTGAAAGCTTATGAAGCTAAAAATACCATTTTGATATTTTTCCCCTTTTCAAAGCCCGACTCTTAAGCGGAAAAACTCATTTAATATAGTTTTCAAAAAACCGAGCCTCTGGTCTGATTTAAATCAGATGGTTAAATACTCCACATGTATCGTTTTGCACAGCCAGGACAGAACTATCTGCTTTGCACACAGATGGCCACCCACTATTAATTTGCCACCTTGACACAGAAATGCAGGTCATCAAATAATTAAAAAACCAATGCCACTAGTCTTCAGTTCACATTATGACCTGCAGCTTTTTCTCTTTATCTTAAGTGTGGGGGGGGAATTTATAAATATATATATATATATATATAAAACAACCACCTAGTAATGCAGACAAGACTCTGGTTTTCTTGGCATCTGATAAATGCTGTTCTCAGCTTTAACAGATTTATCATGTTTAAACCACTGTGTCGCCAACATCAGTCTAGGGTAGAGGAGCCCAGACCATAATTCCAGTGCTGGTCCCTAAATATCCCCAGATTGAGGCCTGACCTCACTGTCTGGCTGCAGGGTTGGACCCACGGCGCTTGCTGGAAGGTTTTTTTCTTCAAGGGCTGTTTGATCTTCAATCAACAACGCTTATCAGTGGTAAAGTCTGCCAGCCATTCCCAAAAGTTGGATATTTTTAACAGCACATTCTTCTTCTCCTTTGAACGCTATTTAGAGACAAGATAATGCAGCAGAGGAAACGTTGCCTCCCTGGGTTGAACATGGACAAACAGAGCAGGATCCTATCAGGGGGAGGAACATTTTCCAGAGCTACAAGCCCCAGTTTCTCTGTCTTATGTTGCCCCCAACCCCAGTATTTCTGCTTTTTCTTCTTCACATGAGATCCAAAACGCTTTTTTGTGCCCATTGCGTAAGTTGGGACAAACCAAGATAACTCAATTAAATGTTTCCACACAAAACTTCCCCTGAAGTTTTCATAAATTTGATTTCCACGCCGTCAAAGTTTCTTTTCTTTTTGTTAAGGACTCCAGGGCACGCTGCCCCTCTTCTAACATGAGGGACTAGAGATGTAATTCCCCAAAAATACATCATTCTTCCATTGCAGGCACACCGTGCCGAGATGGCTCACTGTATAAAAACCCTTTGTTCAAAGAAGTACCCATGAAAAGTGAGAAACAGGGAATGGATCTGAACTGTTACTGACAGAGAAAAAAAAATTTAGGGTTCAGTAACTGTAAGCGATGAAACAAAATCATAGAATGGTTTGGCTGAAAATGACATCAAAGAGCACCAAGTTCCACCCTCTGCCGTGGGCAGGGACACCTTCCAGTATCCCAGGTTGCTCCAAACCTCATCTAACCCAGCTTTGAACACTTCCAGGGATGGGGCAGGCAGCCACAGGTGCCAGGGCCTCCCCACCCTGACAGTAAAGAATTCCTTTCCCAATATCCCATCTAACCCTGCCCTCTGGCAGTGGGAAGCCATTCCCTTTGTCCTGTCACTCCATCCCTTGTCCCCAGTCCCTCTCCAGCTCTCCTGGAGCCCCTTTAGGCCCTGCAAGGGGCTCTCAGCTCTCCCTGAAGCCTTCTCTTCTCCAGGTGAACACCCCCAGCATTCCCAGCCTGGCTCCAGAGCAGAGAGGCTCCAGCCCTTGGAGTATCTTCACGGCCTCCTCTGGAGTCACTCCAGCAGCTCCACATCCTTCTTATGTTGGTTGTCCTTACCTACCACCTTCCCAGGGAGAGGGAGGAGATGTTCAGGGCATTAACTGCTGGGTAAACCTGGCTGGAAAGGTGAAGCTCATACACAGGTATAAAAGTGGAGATCGACATCTTAGGAAAAGAGAAGACTTCTGGGATGCCCTGGGCTCTGCTTGCACTTCTCCAAGGACCCAGATCTCCTGCAATGAATGTTCAGTGCTCAGGATGGCTCGAATTATTCATAAAACAATTCTGGGTTGCCCAAAATGAGCTTCTGGAGACTGAGACCTAGAGTTTTGCAGAGAGGATAAATGGCAGAGGCACCACACAGCCCTTCTCTCCCAACCCTGACCACTGGCAAGTGCAGGCTCCACCCTGCAAGCAGGAGGTGGAGAGGAAGATGAAGAAGAGGAAGATGTTTTTTTTCTAGAGAGCAGAGGAGAGGAGAGGAGGATCGTGGTGCACGGGCAGACAGCCGAAGGGAAAGGGGATGGTGCCTCCCTGATGAGTCCAGACGGGAATGGAAACTCTGAGTCATCGGTAGGTTTTGTGGGAAGAGAAACCTGCTCATGTGATCCAGCTAATCTGATAAAAAAGTGCTCCTCGCTGTCCCCAAGGTGGAATGGGATCCATGGGGTCACAGGGGAAAATACAACCTGGGTGACAGTGAGGACAGTGAAGCGTCACCAGAGAGGAGGGTGCCATGTGGCAGCACACCCAGAGCTTGTCCTCCCCCTCCCCTGAGCACCACAGGGCCAGGGCTGTCCCAGACCTTCTCCACAGGACTGGGGGGCTCTCTGCTGCCTGGAAGAAGATGCACATCAGGAGTGGGGAGAAGCAAGTTCTACAGCCACCCTGCTGGGGAACAGGTCCCTGTACTGCCACCCCCGTTTTCCAGCTCCTGCCAAGTCACAAGATCCTTAGAAACACTGAAAAAAAAAAAAAAAAAGAGGCAGCACGAGAGCAAGAGGCTGAGTCCTTAAACCAACAGAAAAAAAACCTCAAACATCTACATTTTAAACACTGGCACAATCCTGCCTCCCGTGTCCAGGTCCAGGCCAGAATTAGAGTCAAGGAACTGCCTTGGACCAAGACTCGCCCGATTCCTGCAGATCCCTGCAGATCCCTGCAGATCCCTGCAGATCCCTGCAGATCAGGGTCCTTGGAAGCCACGTGCAGCAACCAGCACAAACCAGTGCTCAAATGATCTCTCCACAGGAACAATTCCTGGTCCAGGGCCCCCGTTAGCACTTCCCTCCCAGCTCCCTTCACCACCGAGCTGAGCTGCAACTGCACAGTCGTCGGGAAGAGATTTAATTATATCTGCAGAGGTCAAGCAATCTATGCAAAAGATGATGGTGGAGCAGAGAGATTCTGTGGCATAATGCAAAGATTTCCCCTGCAGCAGCACGGCAGCCAGGGCCATTTCTCAGAGAAGAAATGGCATCCATCAGAACAAAACCTCCAGAGGGAAACAATAGGAAGAGGTGGAGGGGAGGCAGACAATTACTATATTTAAATCTGGTCATTTAAGTGCAAAATTGGGTAATTTAATGCTGTTTTCTATCACTTTATTTGTATTTTTTAAGAGTGGTTTGATCAGTGCTTGCTTCAGTAAGTTGTGTTGGGAGATTTCTCCCCCCTGAAGCTGAACTGACTATACACTATAATTATATATAATATATATTATATCATTATATATAATACGTATTTTATATAATATATATTCTATATGATATATATTTTATATAATATATATAATTATAGTATGTATATTATTACATATAATACATAATTTGTAATATAGATCAGAGCATACATATAATTTATACATACTATAGAATACAGCATATAGTATGTTATATATAATTTATGTAGAGTATTACACAATATATATTACGTACTATATAATTTAATTATATTAAAACAGGTGTGTAAAATCACAAAGGTGGAACATTAGAGCTTAAACCTCCAATTAGGAATTAATAGTCTGAAAGCTCTAATCACTCTAACACTTTACCCTGACTTGAGAAACACTGAGTAAGACATCAAGAAGAGGCAGAGGTGGTGGTAAACGACAGTTCAGACAGAAGCCTTGCACTCACCGGATGGAAAATTGTCAAGGAAAACACATTAGCAACACAATAACTTATTTTTAATGTAGAGCTGTTAGGAAAACACAATTATATGCTTCATTTATGCTGCAAGATATAACCCAACTTATGGTAAAAGCATTTAGAGCTCGTTTTGTAAAACAACAGAGGAGTACAAAGGTAATAGGGAAAAACTGTGCCCCTCGAGGGGATCACACTCCCCCCGCCCAGTGGGGCCAGTCCTGGTGGAGCATCCTCACCTCCTGCTCCTTGGATCCAGCAGCAGAGATGCAAAGGGAAGGCAGAATGAAAACAAACATTTTTCTTCAAATGCTGCAGAAATACCACAATGGTGACAACAACCACCGGGAAAAGGGCTGGCAGTGCCCGTCCTTACATCGAGCAAAAGCTGAGAGGGCTCTGTCCCACGTGCTCTCCCCCTGCCCTGGCACGAGGATCAGCCATGCACTGTCCAAGCTATAGGATGCTCTGGTGTGTTACAAGCAAAATGCAATTTGTGAACAAGAAGTTTTCTCCATTAGGGATGCACAAACTGATCCCAGCACCTACTGCAAGCTCAGATGTCCAAATCTAGAGCTGTTTGTGGATTTACCCCACAGTTATAGTGGCACAACACCCACAGGCTTTGGGCCACTGGTTTAGGGGACAATGTTTATCACTGATTTGAAGAATCATAAATAAATCAGAGAAACTTGTACAATTTTGATCCTGAATTTTTGGTCTCTTGATGCCTCTTCTGATACAGGGACTGCTGTGGATCAGGCCCTTGACAAGGTCATTCAGAACCAGCCTCAACAAACATGTTGTTATATACAAGTCAGACCAGTCTTCAAAACATCTCACATTGTTCCAAAAACAACCAGACTAAAGCCCTCCCTCTGCACATGCAGAGAGAACAACAATTTCTATGAATGGATGGACATTCATTACTTAGCTCCCAATCCCTGACTTAAAGCCCAAGGCAAAATGGAGCTTCAAACATTTTCTGCTCACAACCCACCAGAGACAGCTCCAGAGAACACAGGGTTGTCCCACTGGGCAGCTCAACCACTTTTCAGAGGAAGCTCTTGCCCATATTCAGGGCCTAAAAAAAAATAAAAAATATCCACATTTGCAAATGAACAGGAGCTGCCTGCCAAATGAGAATGAGATGGGCCTCAAATTAAAAATCTGCCGGACTTTGTTCTCCATCCAAAACCCTCCATCTCCAAAGAAAGATTTATGTTACTTCAAAACAGAGTTGGCTTCAAAAGTAGAAAGGGAAAAGAATATATTTTATCTTCCAGAATGGCAAAGCTGTTCTGGAACAAGGAAAAAGGGACCATGTTTATCACTGCAATGTACAATTTATTGTGAAAGTCAAAACAGAATTTTCCACAGAAATGCATTTGCTACATCGACCCAGGCTCATACCAGCAGCTCAGATCCCATTTCTGAAGGGTTCTTAAAAGAAGAAGAGAGCATTGGTTGCAGATTAATACCCATCTCATGACTAGTAGATTTTAATTATCCATAATTTATGATGGTGTATTGGCAAAATAGTTTTTGCCAATTTATCAGCCTAAAAAGCAAGACAGAGGGTGTGTTTGGAGATGCAAAGACAGAGAGTCTCACCAGAAAGATCCAGGAAAAGGTTTCATGATGCTGTTTAATCCTAGAGAAATGCTGCAGGGCTAACAGGGCTCCCCAGCATTCCCAAGCACCACAGGCACCTCCAGGATGATGGGAGTGTGCCTGCTCTGCAAGGATTCAGCATTCCCAGGCTGGATCCTCCTCCTCCCCATCAATCAGCCCTTGCCCTCGGTGGAAACTGGGCACCGTGCACTGATCACTGTAACACCAGAAGCACTACAAAGAATTTATATTTAAATGTATTTCTGCAGGAAGAATAGGGAGATGTTAATTCACTCCCTAAAGATGCCCCTGGGGAGCAGGGAGCAGGATCACTCCTCCTGCATCACGGCATCGCTGCACACCCAGTGTGAAAGAGCACAGGGTACTGTGCTCGGGCAAGATTCCTGCCACGTGCCTCCCTTGCCAAGGCAATTTTTCCTGAGCTGAGAAGGAAAAACTCCCTCCTGTACTCTGTGGACTCACACACACAATTTAGGAGCTGGGAAAATCCTTCCTTGCTGGTATGTCAGCCAGCACGCCGTTGCTAAAGCTCTGCTAAGAGCAAAACGAGCCCCGGTGTTACTGAACTGTGTGGTATTTTCCCATGGTTTACTTATTGTGAAATACAGCTGAAGAGTCTCTCTAGAGCTTAAGTGGGAAAAAAATCCCCAAATTTTCTTGAAGCAACTGGAGGGATGTGAAAATACCCCACCATAGACCAACAATGCCCTTAGGTGGTACAGGAACACGCTGCCTCTCACTTACAACACCATCACACACACAGGCAGCCTGATATCCTGTGGGAGCTCCACTTTCACGGCAAGGGAGCACGAGGGGGTCTGCAGCAGACACCAATGCCCCAGGAAAAAGGCCAGAGGGAAAAGAAAAAGGGGATTTCGACCGAGATTTAAATGAGAAATCCAAAAGAGAGGTAAGTGTTTCCTTCAGCAGGGTTCAGGCGGCCGATGACACAGACGGGTGTCGTGGTCTGGACAAGGGCTCCTTGCAGAGACGGTACCACTTTCAGCTGAACATCCCCAGTCCCTCGTGGCCACTGTGCAGACACCAGAGATGTTCCTGCTGTGCAGTCCCAGTGGTGGAGCAGGTCCTGGATGCCGCTCACAGGAAGGAGGCGAGAAGTTGGCACCGGCGTGGGAAATACTCCTCACAGCGTGTCCTTTGGGGTGGCTCCGGGAAGGTGCTGCTCCTCATCACCCCCACACCCTGCACTGAGCCACTGCAGCCCTAAAAATCCTACCAAAGGAGCATCAGTCCTCCAGGCTGCGAGCACCGGGAAGTTTGGGGTTGGCTCCACTTCCCAGCTGCCATGGCAGGCAGCTCCGTGCAGGATCAGGTGACAGGGACTGGTTTACACAGGGAGCCCTTTTCCCCTGCCTTGGTGCCATTGGTGTTCCCGATGCATCAGAACTCCTCACCAAACACAGGGAGCAGTGGGGGAGGCTCCTTCTTACCCTGCCCGACAGGGTGGGAGGGATCCCATTATCCACTCATGGGTGTCCAATCCCTTGCTACCCTCTCTATCCCACTCCCAGTGGCCAGCCCTTTGAGGGAAAACAGGGGTGCTGGGGAAGTGGTTAAAGAAAAGGGGCAAATACCCCCTTTCAGGGGGGTATTTGACTGAACATACATTCCCATTTCATTATCCTTCTAAACATCCCTTGTCCTTTCAGAAATGGAAATGCTGATGCGCAATAGGGCCCTCTGTAGCTGCAAAGAGAAACTGTGGCTTGTTGCAGGGCACAGGTGGGATGGGAGACCTCCCAGCAAAACTATATCACGTCCAGTAAGTGCACAAACCAATTCCATTAACATTTGAGGATGCTCTGGGCTCAGGCACATCTCCCCAGCAGCTCACGGCGCTGGGCAGAGCTCTGCCGTGCTCCCAGTGAGTTATTTATGCACAGTGACATGGCACAGTCCTTCCCAGCCTCACTGCCTCTCCCCAAATAAATAAATAAATGAATGAAGCAGCCCTTTGGAACAAAAAAAAAAAGGAAAAAAAAAAAGGTGAACCTGAACACAACAAACCCTTTAAATCACAGGGTTTTAGAGCCCTTCCCTAAACTCAGTGAAGCAGAAGACAGCGAAGGGCCTGTAAATGCTCCTTGCCCAGGGTCCTTCCTAGAGAGGGGTTTTATCTGGGATATCTGTATGCAATAGTGGAAGAACCTCTGATTTTTCCAGTCCACCCTACCCTCCTCTGGAGCTTTTTGAAGTGGAAATGCTTTGAGGCAGACACTGTTCTAGCCCAGCTCTGAGCTGAGCTGCCAGCACCAGGCAGGAGCGACGGGGTTGGGACTGGTGTGAGGTTCTGGAGTTTCCCAGAGTATCCCGTGTGGCTCCGAGAATCAGGAGTGCTCAGGCAGTGCTCTCTGTGGCAGGCACAGGATAACAGCGTGCTGTTGGTGATCCTTGGTGGCATCTCACCCCACACCAGCCGGAGATCTCCAGAGCAAAGGCAGCAGGAGCCACCTCCACCCTCTCCACGGTTTGACGCCAAAGTTACAGCCCTTATACCTGCACTCGGCCGGGAAAACAAAGTCAACCATTTCGTCTCTGGCTTCCTTCCAGCAGCCTCATCCCACAGACAAACGTGCACGGCTGTGCATAAGCAAATGTCATTTGATAACTCAGAAAAGAAAAGAAGGGGGGGGGAGGAGAAAAAAAAAAAAAGCGCCCTGAATATCAGCAAAGGGTAAGTCACTTCCTTTCTTCTCCCGCTGCCTTAAGATCCTCCGTAGCAGTGACAACAGCAGCATCTGGTGGCAGTGGTCAGTACCTGGGGTGCTCCTCTCCGGTGTCCCATCCACCCTGGCCGGCACCAGCACCCATCGCACCCGGGCTGAGCTCGCCGGAGACGCAGAGGAGGCGATTCCCCGCAGCCTCCCGGCCGCGGCGCAGCGAGGACCCGCGGATCAATCGCGACCGCCTAATCCGGGACTAATCTCAGGGATTCAGGCCACGGATGAGCTCACGGCGAGGGGCCCCGTGCCCCAAGGCTCGGGTGGGCAGCGCTGGGGGCACACGGGACCGCCGAGCCCCACGGCGCGGGGCGGAGGCGCTGCGGGCACGGCCGCCGGCCCCAGCTCCGGCACGGAACGCCGGACGGCAAACTAAACCATGCTGACACCCAACAACTTCTTGGTAAAATCGAGTTCCTAAAGCCAGCAGGATCCGAGGGCAGCCGCAGTTCCCAGTGGCACACGCTCACATGATCCCAGATTTCGGCTTTCACACACCGCGGGCTGATGTTTCAGTGGCGCGGGTGTCCTGCTCCCAGGTGACCCAGCTCTCGTTAAGTATTTTAAGAGCATATTTAGCATTTTAAGAGCAACGGCAATGATAATAAACCAGTTTGAAACCGGCAGTGCGCGGATATAGGCGAAAACAACGAAAGTTGTTTCCTTTGTGCATAATCTGGCATCTCAAAATAAATGAGAACTATTAGGTTTGCTACAACTTAATAAAAAGATATAAATAAGCCAAGTGGCGGAGAACAGTTAAATACATACCCTGATACATAAAGATTAATTTGCCGCGTCTGGAAAGCCACACAGGTTTACCTCTGCTTCTGTCGAAAGAGTTTGATCACAAACTATCACAACACCGAGATGAGCCGAGAGCATCCCGAGCTGCCGTCCCAATGCAGGAAAGTATTTTCTCCCTTTATTAACTTTTTCAAAACAATTACCCGAATTTGGCCCGGGAGGCAGCAAGGACTCTGTCTCGGATGATCCCCCTCCCTCCAAAGGGATCCGTATCCCACGGCTTTGTAGCTGAAGCATCAGCGGTGTTTACCCACACCAAGGAAGACGATACTAGCAGAGAACTCCTTATCCCTGAAGGAGCATCTATTCCTTCTGCTTCGCCTCCTCTAGGATGAAGGAAATTTCCTACAGCACCTCCGCGCTCTCAAATATCCCCTGAGCATCCCTCTCCCGTTACAAGAGGAGGGTGCTTCGCTTTGCAGCTGCAGCGAGCGGGGGAAATGTGGGTTAGGGAGGTCTCGCCGCCGTGCTGTGGGTCTGGAGAGGCACACGGACACCCTCACCCCCCCAGGGCTGGGTGTCCCCTCCGCGGGAGCGCCGGCAGGTGGGGGGACGGAGGTGGGGGCCGGGGCCGGAGCCCCCGCTCGGGAGGAGCCGCGACCCGGCTCGTGAAGAAGGTGCAAAACAACAACACGGCGAAGAACAACAGGAAAAAAAGTACGCGACAACAAACGCAACAACCACCACCAACCCCCCGCCCCCCCAGCCCGCGCATCGCTCCGGGCCGAGCGCCCCCGGAACGGAGAAGGTTAAACGAGCCCGGCACGGACACACCGACACCCGCTCCCCCCGCGCTCCGCTCCCGGCCCGCCCCGCCGAGCAGCGCCCCGGGCTCGGGCTCCCCCCTCTCCTCTCCCAGACCACTTTCAAAATTCCCTCCCGCCGGAGCCCGGCGCCGCCGGCACTTTCCTGCCCCTTTTCCCCGCGGAGCAGCCGCGGGACGGGAGCGCGGCCGCCCCCGGGGGGGACCCCCCGCGCCGGTACCTTGTTGCAGTGATAATAATCCAGCGGGCCGAGGCAAGTGGGGTCTGCGCCGGGCAGGGAGCCCACGGCGGGGGGGGCGGAGGGGTAGAACCGAACGTCCATGCCGGGGCTGCGGGCGGCGGCAGGCGGGGGCTCCAGCGGGCATGGACCCGGCTGCGGCGGCGGCGGTGCCTCTGGCGCGGGGAGAGGGCGGGGAGAGGGCGGGCGGCGGCGCAGGGGGGGCGGGCGGCGGCCCCCGGCCCGCCCCGCTCCGCGCCGCCCCGCGCCGGGGCCGCTATTGTTCGCGGCGGGGCCGGGCGGCTCCTCCCGGGCTGGGGCAGAGGGGATGGAGCCCCCTCGGAGCCGGCCCGGTGCGGCCCCTCTCGCCCGTGCCCGGCCGCCCCGGCGAGGGGGAGGTTGAAGCGGCGACGCCGCTTCCCGCTCCTCCTGTCACGTTT
>NW_016690473.1:397164-410085 GCF_001604755.1 Lepidothrix coronata
ACCCCCCTCCTCCCATCCCTTCCCATCCCTTCCCCATCCCTCCCGTCCCCCCCCGTCCCCCGGCCGGCGCAGGCGCAGGGGGGGCGGGCGGCGGCCCCCGGCCCGCCCCGCTCCGCGCCGCCCCGCGCCGGGGCCGCTATTGTTCGCGGCGGGGCCGGGCGGCTCCTCCCGGGCTGGGGCAGAGGGGATGGAGCCCCCTCGGAGCCGGCCCGGTGCGGCCCCTCTCGCCCGTGCCCGGCCGCCCCGGCGAGGGGGAGGTTGAAGCGGCGACGCCGCTTCCCGCTCCTCCTGTCACGTTTTGTGTGCCCCCCTCCACCCCCCCAGCCCGCACCGGAGCGCCGTGCCCGGTGTGCCCTCTCCCGACACAGGACGGTGCCCAGCGCTTCCCTCTGCGCCTGGCGCCCGCCCGCTGGTGAAGGATGCTCTCCCTCCCCATTAGGGACCCCCAAGTAGGTCCCCCACTCGGAGCCCCTAAGTGCGCCGTTTCTGGAAGCGCCCTCCCCGCGCGCTCCGCCACCCGGGAGGAACAGCCAGCCTCAGCCTCTGCACCTGGCATCGGCTCCCCAAGGCTCGGAGAGCCGCCTTCTCCCACCACCCGGGTTTCCACGCTCTCGTCTTTATGGACCCTGCTGCTGGAAGGCAGCACCCATCCCTGGCCACCCTCTCTGCCGTCCCCTTCCAACTCCCCCGGGCCGGGACTCGCAGGGCACAGCAGAATGGAACCCCCAAATGTGGCCGTGGGGAGGGAGGGGGGAACAGGGGAGGGGGAACAGGCTGGACGCGCAGGGGTCCCCCTTCCTCGCTCTCCCGCTCCCTTCCAACACCTCACAACAGATCCCTTTAGAAAACCAGCCCGGTGGGGGAGAATATTACATCCAGAGTGTTTTTGCAGTATGTTATCCCATTCCCAGATAGAGGGGAACGCTTGAAAGTTACGGCGACCGATCCATAAGCTCCCAGAGAGCTCACAGGAGTGATGGAGTCAGTTTTCTGGCAAACCTCCGCTAGAAATGGGTTTGTTTATTTATTTATTTTTTAAGAACCTCATGACTCCGAAGGCATATTTGCCATGTGCACCCTACAGGACTCTCTGTAGCTGGAAAGCTGAGCTAAATAAATGCTGAGTCCTTCCACGAGCGTCTTTCATTGCAAAAGCGTGGCCAACTCCTGCCAAATTCAAGGAAGGGGGAGGCGGGCTGGGGTTTCGAGGGAATGCCAGCTCCAGGAATCAAGTGATTATGTAAAAATCGTGGCTCTCATTTAAATTAAAAACAAGCTTTCAGCCCTCGTGGTGGTGGAAAAAAATTGATTTAAGGATAAAAATTGACTTGGGCACAAAAACTGCTTCACATTTATTATTATTTTTCGAACGGTGTGATTTTTCTGGAGAATCAGCATCGATCCCTCTCCATTTAGCAGCGAAGCAGGTCGGCTTGGGGGAGTTCTTCACCAGGCAAGCTGCTCCAGGGCTCCAGGTCAAAGACATTACAGAGATGTATAATATTTTGCATTAAAACTTTGAATATCTGTGCTCAGCTGATCTGTGCCCTTCCTGCTTTACACACACCCAGAAAGGACTGCTTTCCCTCTCTCCCTGTTTCAGCAAATACTGAACTGACATGTCACATTATTAGAGCTTCATTATTTTTGTAAAACCCTCCCAAGTAGAGTGACTGGTATATTATGAAGTATAAATAATTAAAACTAAATGAGAGTTGTCAAAATAATGGAACAAAGTGTATTTTATGATGCATTATTCTGGCTTGTTTATCCACAAAATTCAGTAATTAGTAAGCAGCCTCTGAGTCATTAGCAAGGTTTTACTGTATTATTATCTTTATTAATTATCATAATTATTATATTTCATATATTGTGGAGTCATTGCTAGCAGCTTTGCAGTTAAGGCTGAACTGGCTTTTCCACTAAAAGCAGGATTTAATTCTGTTGTTTCCTACAAAAATTAACACATTTCATCACCAAAGGTGCAGCATCTCCCCGGCAGATACAACCCAATTCCTTTTCAGTGCCAGAGACACCCCAACGATCCCTTTCAGACCGTTTAAAAGCTTATTTTTCCCCGTTTTCTTAATGCCTCCTCAGATTTTCAACAATCAGCCCTGTCAAACTTTGCACGTTCCTGTGCCTCCGTCAGACCTCAAACAGAGACTGATCTGAAACACCCGTCGTCACAAAGTGTTATTGCTATTAATATCCAGAATGCTTTTATATATATATACATATATATGCTGAGGGAAGCTGGCAGAGGAAACACTCTTCATCAGATGAATGTTCTCACAGCTCACCTCATGTCTACAGTGCTGCTTCTCCTCGTCAGACTGTCAGAAGAAGATAACCCAGGGGAGCTGAGCGTCATCCTGAGCATCCTCCCTGCCCAGGGCCTGGGCAACGAGGTGTCTCCAGCCTCCACGGTTCTCTGCCCGTGGATCAGCAGCTCCTGCTGCCCCAGGGGGAACCTGTCCAGCCTCACCATGTGTTCAGGAAGCCTCCAATTTGTACCCACTGCTGAATCCTCCTCCAGCCTGTTTTTATCCATGTTTCAACGTGTTTTGTCCCTGTGGCACTTTGGTGCCTGTGCTGTGGAGCAAGTGGAGGTCTACCAGGAGATGCAGGTTCGGCTGAATCCCTGCTCTCCTCTAACACTTTGGTGTCCCTTTCTACATGGGATCAACAGTGGGCCATGGAGATGCTGCCAGGGCTGGAGCACCTGTGCTTTGGAGACGGGCTGGGAGAGCTGGGATTGTCCAGCCTGGAGAAGAGAAGGCTCCAGGGAGACCTTAGAGCCCCTCCCAGTGCCTAAAGGGGGCTTATAAGAAAGATGGGGACGTTTCCTCAGGACATGTTGCGATGGGACAAAGGATCAAGGCCAAGCAAAGGTGAAAGGAATGGTCTGGGATGGCTGAAGAGAGCCAGTGACACCAGCTGAGCCACAGCACTCCCAGCAGAGCCAAACCGAGCAGCTAAACACAGACAGGGAAAGATCCCAGTCCTTTTGTTCTTTTCCCAACTGACTCCTCACAAACCCCAGAGCGTTTGTAGCTGCTTTGGTCAGGTCGTTGAAAGAGGAGCTCCCAACATGACAACTCACATTTCATGCCTAACATTAGCCCTGGAACAGAAACAGCAGAGTGTGATTATCTCAGCAATCCCATTTAAGCCACATGGACTCCTCACAAAGAAGAGAAAACTCTGCAGTGAGTATTTCTAAATATTAGACTAAATCTGAACAATCATAATTTCCGAGGCACCTTTTAGAGGCAGGAAAAAGTCTCTGAATATATCAGTTTCATTATTTGTTTCAAAGTGGTCCTCCTCCCCTCAACAAACCACCTAGAAAGCCCGCTGAAATGATTTTTCAAATAATTTAGCACAGTGCACTTTATTACTTTAAAATAGTGATACCGTTTCCCCACTGTATTATGCAGCTATATTTTGACATTTTAGTCTTATCCCCAGTTTATGCCTGAGAGCGATTTAATTCAGAGCTACACTCCTCGTTCCCGCTCGGAAGGAGAGAGAGCTCTAAATATTCAGGAGTTTCATTGGTCATAAAAAATGCTGAACAAATGGATAAAACCAATTGCCAATAAACACAATGCAAATGTGTACATTTAAATGCGGTGAAATTGGATTAATTAAATCCACATTGCATCTGGATTTACATGTAATACAAAACAACATTAAATGCGGCTCGAGAGCTTTCTATGACTTTAAAATGGGGCTGATTGAAAACAGCTTCGTTTACCTGTGTGGGCTCAGGGTCAGGAACTACACCAGTAAATAAAAACACTCACAATCTAGATAAGCTAGATTTGACCCAAAAACCAAGGTTATGAATTTGGCATTTCACGTAATTTAAAATCTGATGTATAATTGCATCTCTCTGCTAACAAAACAGATGGTATTAGGCCTTCTTTTTGGCATTGGGTTTTGGTACCTGTCCAAAAAATCTTCTTGACATCCTTTAAATGCAGCTATTTAACCACCTGTCACTTTGCTTTAGATGCCCATTGAATTTCTGACAGGAAAAACATTATTTTGTCTACACGTTATTTCATGACACAAGAAACGTAGCACATATACGGCAAAGTTTACACATTGTGTGAAAATCTATTTTAAAAAAAGAGGAGAGTTGTTACATGCTACTAAGGCAATTACTCCATAATTAATGTCATTGATAGGATAAAACATACCAGAAAACAAAATATAACAAAACAAAACAAGCTCCAACATGTTGGACAAGCATTAAGGATGTTCACAACATTGACTTACGTTTTTCTTCTACCCTCATTTCTCACCTTTGGTCAAATATCTGCTCCCCTTTGGTCAAATACCAACCTGGCTGATGCTTATAAGAAAATAATTTTCCCAAAAAAGAGATTTCCATTAATATGAATATGCTAAAACCAAAAAGTCCCAATACTGTAAAATATATCACCAAATTTCTTCTTGTGTTCAAAATGATACAAGTGCTTAAATACCTTGATTTATCAAAACTAGGTGCTTCATAGAATCATGGAAGGGTTTGGGTTAAAAAAAGACCTTAAAGATCATCTCATTCCAACCCCTGCAATGGGCAGGGACACCTTCCACTAGGAGAGGTTGCTCCAAGCCCCGTCCAACCTGGCCTGGGACACTTCCAGGGATGGGGCAGCCACAGCTTCTCTGGGCAGCCTTTGTCTCAGAGGTCATATGTGCTGTTTCTGCTGGCCAGAGGTTTCAACATACAATGTGAAATCCTTTCCCTAATAAAAGCAGAGAGAACCTTGTCCTTAACCTTATGTCCCTAAACCCATACTCATAGACATTCCTGATTTTTCAAAGCATCAAAGCAGGTCCTGTCCGCCAAGCTGTGTAGAAAATGAATTTACTTGGCAGGAGCACACTTTGGAGCCAGCTGCAGGTGGCTTCCTTGAAAATCCCGACCACGGGCTCTGTACTCGTGTCTGTCCTGAGTTTGCATTTGACTCTGGTCATTATTTGCCTGCTTGGCTGCCTGGTATCCTCGTTCCACAGCTTGCCTTTTTCCTCGTGCTCCTGCTTGGGAGGAGAAGCCTCTGAATGGGATGTGCTTGCTTTAAACCCAACCTGGCCAGGGATGCTCCTGCAAATGTGGGGCAGCAAGATAAGGGTGGCTGCACAGGAGAGAGGAACTTGTGCTCTGGGGAGGAGTAAGGACCTGGAGCTGTTCAGAGAAGACAACTGGATTCGTCTTGGTGGGGTTTGGGACAGTGCTGCCCCAGATCTCACCTCAGCACAGTGAGCACCCACACACCAGGCTCCATTTATAATTCCTCCAGGAAAATGCAAGCTTTCTGCAGGCAAACTGTAAGCAAAGGAGTGGGTTATGTCCAGAAGCATAAATACAGGTGTTGTCTTGCACAGATGGGCTTTGCAAGTTCTGCCTCAAAGAAGAAGAGAAGCCTTGCAGGAATAGAGGGGTGAGCTCACTCTGTCACCGTCTGGGGAAGGTGGCAGGGGATGACCCAGCAGTTTGGGGAAGGGCAACAAACCTCCAATCCAGCCCATAGACTCTGTCAAAGACCTGACCCTTCACCAAGGTAGACACACCAAGGTCCACATTCTCTCCTTGATCCCCAAATCCCCAACAGAGGCATGTTTTCCTCCGTGAGTAAATTCACATGGGCTGCCCACCTTTCACCCACCAGGGCTGTGATCAGTCCCAGGTCCCATCCTCAGCCAGGCAGAACTCAGAGCCACTCCATTCCCATGGGTGGGACACTTAGTGAATAAGGTTTCTGTTAACTGAGTGTTACAAAAAACACTCCAAACAATTTGTCAGGGTCTTGTGCCACTTGTATAATAGAGGAAATTAATCCCAGGTGCTTCCCCAGCCACTGGCAGGAGAATTACACCAGAGATGAATTTGGCTTCGTATCTTTAATTTTACTGTGCAGTTGCTGAGAAGAAGTATTGCTTTTGATTTCAAGGATGTCACATACTGTGACCAAGTTTAACAGTTTCTTCAGTTTCTCCCTCCTAAAGTAAAGGAGTCATTTCTTATAACCACGCTCTGAGTGAGTGTCTCGGGCTCACGCTCGGAGAGGGAAGCAATTGAATCATCTTGTTGGTTCATTTTGAGGGGCGAAGCCGACGCTCCCCTCCCCTCCCCAGAAAATTAATCTTCCTGAGAGCAGCACTCAGGCTCTTCAATGCAGCAGAGAGTGACTTTTGTTTTATAAATGATCTCCTGAGCTTGCAATAGTTGGGTTTTCCCTAAACTCATTCAGTATTTCGGCAGTGCGAGGGAGCTCCCTTGCTCACCCTCAGCCCAGAAAGAGGATTGGTGGTTGATTTAAAAATTAATTCTTGAGGGTTTTTTTGTTGTTGTTTTTTTTTAAACCAGTTTCCCATGGCTCTGCTTTGCCAGGGTGACAAGAAAAAAAAAAATCTATTGTGAGGTTTGCCAGTTGATCTAGGATTAAATGTCAAAATGCATTTTAGCTCAGTTTCATTGCTGTGATTTTTTTTTTTTTTTTAGTGTTTCTAAGCCTCTGCTTTTGCTTTCACCCAACATATCATCGCTGGGCATTTTGGGGCAGGGTGGGAATTTCCCTGGGTAGCCTCTGATCTGAAGTGCAGCACATCTACTACACTTTAAAAATGTTTTTACATGTACTCCCACACATGCTGCACCCCTTGCTTGACAACCCAAAATATATCGCCTTAAGAATCGAGCCTAAAATTATATCCCAGCTTCCACTTGATATATATATATGTGTGTGTGTGTGTATATATACACACATATAGATATATATCATACATTCCTGGTGATGGAAAGTTACCTTTTTAAAAACAAAAATGTTAATGAAGCTGGGGATTATCAGAGGTTTCCAGCTCTTTCAGCCTGACCTGGGATGACTCCTGCTTCTTCAGATGGTTTATCATCGTCCTTGCAGGGCTAATGGAGTGAGGGAGAGGAGAGGAGAGACACAGGTCTAACATTAGGCATTTGTAATGGCATTGCTAAAGCATTTCAGAGTCTGAAGCTTTGAACATGAAAAGGAACTCTGACTCCCCGGGCTTTTGGCAGCCTTCCTCCTGGGTTTCTGCTACCCGTGGAAATGCTGGTCAGTGTTATTAGCTGAGCAGGACAAATAATGGATTTTCATTGCAATGGCAGAACTAAAGAGTCCAGAAATGCTGGGGAAGGTGGGGGGAATCATCACGGGTTAACCCCGAAAACGTCCTCTGTCTGGAACAAAACTTTCAGCTAAGTGTCAGGTTACTTCCTGCCCTCTCTATCATGAGATAATTACATTACTAAGGAGACAGAGGCTTTCTTTTTGAGTGAAAACTGAAAATGGCTCATTTTTAAAACATGAAATGAGATATTTTGAATATTTTCAGTTTGTTCCCCCCTCCTCTCTTTCTCCGCAGAAAGAAGTTGCAAAATTGACACGAATCACAAACTGGTTAACTTTGATAGGTTCAGTTTTCCCCAAGCAATACCTCCTCCCATCAGTGTCCCAGAACGAGCTCTGGCTGCTTCAGGCCTTGTTTCTCAGCTCTGGGCATCCTGGTAAAAACAAGCCACACTCCTCCTCCTTTTAGTCTCTGTCCCTGTTCTTCCTCCCCTACCCACTGTGGCTGCCCTGATGGTCCCTCAGTGCTCTGTTCTCCATCCTCCTCCCTCTCCTTGGTCTTCTGGGCTGGAGTTCCACCTTGACCAGCTTCTCTCTGTGGTCATACAAGACCTCCCCCCAAATAAAAGCAACATCACGAGACCTGACAAAATTTCTTTCCTAATTTTTTAAGCTCTATGGGCTTATTAAGGAACTTCCACAACCTGGATGTTGTACAGCTTCCTCCATGCTGGGTTTTTGCTTTGACTCTTAAAAAGACTTCACCCTAGATTATGCAATTTTGTCACTATTTTCCTCTACAAAGTTAAAAAAAAAAAAGAAGAAAAAAAAATGGAAGTTAAAAAAATCCGTTGGGCTGTGCAGGCTGAGCCCTCAGCACATCCTTTGGGTCAAACAAAACCACAGCTTTCACAAAGCCAAACCCCACCACTCTCTACAGCTCCTGTTCTGACCACTTCAACTTCCAGAAGAGTTTGCTCTGAGACACAGCACGGGAAGTGCCTGTGATTCTGGGGGAAGTTAGGCTGGGGATGATGAAAATCAGACTTTTAGAGGGAAGTCAGGTTAAGTTTAAATGAGGAATGGCTCCCATTCAGCAGCACACAGGTGCACACCCAAACTCCATCAGTACTGAGGGGCTGAAGCATCTTCTCCCAGGGCTGCTGGAGGACTTTGTACATGAAGGGAACATTCCAGAAAGCCAGCAGTGTCCTGGGCTCATCCCCAGCCGTGGGAGCAGCAGGTGAGGGAGGTGATTCTCCCCTTCCACTCTGCTCTCATGACACCCCACCTGTAGCACTGCTTCCAGCAGGACATGGATGTGCTGGAAAGAGTCGTGGAGGAGCAGAGGAGGCCACAAGGTCGCTGTGAGGGCTGGAGCACCTCCGCTATGGAGATAGGCTTGGAGAGCTGGGGGTGTTCAGCCTGGAGGAGAGAAGGCTCCAGGGAGACCATAGAACCCCTTCCAGTACCCAAAGGGGCTCCAGGAGAGCTGGAGAGGGACTGGGGACAAGGCATGGAGTGACAGGACAAAGGGAATGGCTTCCCACTGCCAGAGGGCAGGGTTAGATGGGATATTGGGAAGGATTCTTCCCTGTGAGGGTGGGGAGGCCCTGGCACAGGTTGCCCAGAGAAGCTGTGGCTGCCCCATCCCTGCAAGTGTCCAAGGCCAGGTTAGACCTTGGAGCTCCAAGGGCTTGGAGCAACCTGGGCTAGTGGAAGGTGTCCCTGTCCATGGCAGGGGATGGAATTGGTTAATCTTAGAAGTCCCTTCCAATCCAAGCTACTCTGTGTTTCACCCCATCCTGGTATTCCTTTGCTGCAGGAGGAAGTGCCCTGGGAGCACAAGCTGTGCCAGCCCCTGCTCACCCTCTGCATCCAAGGGAGTCTTTGGAGAAAGCAAGATTTTTACCAAACAAAATGGCAGTGAAACAAAACACTGCTTTATGATCACGAGCTGGGGAGAGGAATTCGCTACAAAATAAGTTTTAATGGTTAATATTTTTTTAGTAGATTAAATAGTTCCCATAAGTTAAATACAAATTAAAACAACTACCAGAACACTTTTTCCTGTGGCTGCATTGCAGCCCTGGCTGAGGGGCTGTGGGCTGGGAAGCCCCTGGGCATCTGTGCTGTCACATCATGTCCTGGGCCACAGCAGACCCAGCACGGTGATGCAGAACAGAGCCCACATCTCCGGAAATTCATGTTTTCCCCTGAAAGGGGAGAGTCTCGAGATTTCAAACAAACCTTTGCCAGCTGACTGTGCAACTAAAGAAAACACTGATGTAATTCAACGAACAATGAGGAACCCAAACTTAGCACAATGATCATTCTGGCTTTGTTTTCGGTTTCAGCAGCTCTGCACAACATTGATTACATTCACAGGGGCCACGTTTGCAGAAACCAAGGTCTGCAAGGCAGTGCATTCTTCACTTGTGTGAGGAATACACCCCTGTTCCATGTGAACACAGGCATGAGCAGAGTTTAGCAAGTGAAACCCACTTGCACAGCACAATTAAATCACATTTGAGTGTGTGCAACAGCTCTGCTTATTCCCCTTTCTTTCCTTCTTACTCTGAGCAAACTGGTCTAGTGGAAGGTGTCCCTGCCCATGGCAGAGGGTTGGAACTAAATAGTCTTCAAGATCACTTCCAACCCAAACCATTCTGTGATCCTGTGATTGGTCATAAATTGAGCCACAAATGAAGTCCAAGGGTGCTGGTTTGGAGGCAGAGCTGCCATGCCTGAGGTCTGTGGGAGCTGGAAGACATGGAGAACCCTTCTCCATCCACTGCTAGGGAATGAAATCATGGCAGTGAAGTCATTCATGGCCTGGGTTTGCAGGGCACCCAATTCACCCAGCTCTGGGCTTCGCCCTGTCTGGTTGATAACCCCCATTTTCAGTGTTTGTGCAAGCAGAACCCTCAGCACACAGGTACTGGCATTCCTCAGGGGTAAGGAGTGAGCACCCTGGGCAGGAGAAAGTGCATCAGTGGCTCATTCCCAGGAATACCCCACTTTGTTTCAGCCCTGCTGAGCGTGGCTGCAGCCCCGGCCACTAAACCCAGGCTAAACATGGGTAAATCAAGAAACCAAGAGAGCTCAGTCTGAATTTAGCACAGGTTTGGTTTCTTCTCTGCAAAGAAACGTTTATCCCTCTCAGTTTTTAAATAGGGGCTAAAACTGATAGCATATCTTTAAATAACAATAGAACCCCTGCATGAGTTTCTTTTCCCTGCCTGGTGAAACAGTGCTCCCAGTCTGGCCAGCTTTGGAGTGTGCTAGTTCAGGTGATTGTATCAGTACTGAGGACATGGCAAAAGAGGATGTGAGAATGATGGAAAAACCCCTTATACATTATTTTCTTAATATTTAATTCCAGAGATTTTTTTTTTCCCCTGCTAATCTTCCCCTGTCTTTCAGCTGAATTCAAGTTTGAGTTTGGTGGGAGAGGCAAACACAGTCACACTGTGGGCTCTGAGCCAGTGTCATGGGCTAAAAGCAGGTTGCCCTGTGGAGCTGGATAATTTGTTTTGAGATGGGAAACAAAGGACAGGAACAAAAGGATGGTCTCACCTGAGCAGCAGGTGGCCAGCAGAGCCCTGTGGGGGACATGGGTTGGGGTCTGTGTGGTTCACCACGGTCATCATTCGTCTGGAAAGGAGAGCAATGAACACTATGGAGATATCTGCACACAATGCACGATATTCAGGTGTTTTCCTAGACCAGCTTTGCTGCTGGAGAGAAGGTGTTGCAGGACAGTCACTCAAATAACAGGGCAAGATGCAGTGACAGGGGAAATTCAGTGGCAAGAAACACAAGGTACTGAAAACGAGAACACAGCAACACTAGCCCTGAGTTAGAGCTGGGGCTGTTTGTGTTACAGACACTGCTCAGGAAAGATCTCAGTTCTTCAAAAACATCATCAGCTCAGCAATCAGGGATGGTCAGAAACATAACGAGGATCCCAGGGGTTGTCAGACGAGACACTGAACAGAAAAAGTCATTTTGCCAGTGCATAAATTCCTGCCGTACCATCTTCGTAAATATTGCAGGCAGCCCTAATGTTCCCCTTTCAGAAAGGATATTAGAGAAGCAGAAAATTTATAAAGACAGGTTTAAAGCATCAGAGTTGTGAGCTGCTTCCATAGGAGCAGCTCCTAATAGGATAGGTAAATGCATAAGAATTTTTGCTTGGAGAGGAGATCATGGAGGAAGTTCCAACACAGGCTCCTAAAATCATGAGCAGCGTGGAGAAGGGTGCTCAGGAATAACTATTTTATTATCTCTCATAATGAAAAAAACAGTGGGCACTGACAGCATTAAATTATCCAAAAGTAAGTGGTTATTCACCCCATAGGAAATTAAATCATGGAGCTCATTGCCACAGGGTGCTGGGGGAACAAATGTACAGGTGGGTTTAAAAGGAACAAGTTCTTGAAAGCAATTAGTTGGGATGACCTGAATATATAACATCAGGAAGTCTCTATATTCATATTTTCTTAAGTCTGAGATAGCACCCCTGTAACATGCCATTTAATACAAGCTCTGTCTCTATTGCAGTTCCCTTAAGCAGTCGTTGTTGGAGGTAGGATATTAGGCTGTATGGATAGGTAGGAAATATTTATGGCTTTCATATAATTAAACTAATACAAAGAATTTTGCTTATATGGGCCCTGACCTCAGAAGGTGAATATGAGGCCATCAAGTTCAGCAAGTTCTGGCTTCAATCTGACAAGAAAACAGGAAGTGAGTGTTGAATGTGGGAGTGCTATAAAAACTACAAATTTTACAGTTATCAATGAATGTGGTGACTGTTTGTCAATAATATATTTGAGGCATATTTCCATCAGCCAATGACAGAGCTGACCCAAAAAAACCCATGAAAATTATTTATACTGTGATTTGTTCACTAAGTAAGAACAAGATCATGAAGCAGCTCTCCATCCACATGGATCAGGCAAAGCCCCAAGAACCCAAGGGGGTTTCCCTGCACAAATCACTTCTGCAAATACTGGGCCAAAGGTCTCTCGTGGGCAGGACTTGGGACACGCTGGTTTAGCTGGGAACAGAGTTTGTGTTCCTTTGCAGAGTCCTGCCTTCACACCTCTCATGCTGCTGAGTGGCCCCAGAGTGGGAATCTTGGCTGGGGACAAAGACCAACAGATGTTACCCAGGTTCAGGCTATATCCCAAACTGAGCATCACTGCTGGGGGAAGCTTGTCCTGTCTGCATCAGCATATTTCAGAGAACCCCAGGATGGGTTGGAAGGGACCTTAAAGCTCATCTCATTCCAAACCCTGCTTTGGGCAGGGACACCTTCCACTAGCCCAGGTTGCTCCAAGCCCCCTCCAGCCTGGCCTTGAATTGGTACCTCTGTTTCAATGTATCAATCAGATCTTAATTAAGCACCTGCAAACAAGGTCATTCCTCCTTATTTTTTGAGTGACAACTGACACATTCTTGTTGGGGTGTAGCAGCAAGCACTGCTCAAGGTGTAAATTTTTTGTTCAGGGCTGCTCAGCTAATCCCAAATCTGCCCTGGCACAGAAGGGCTTGGAAAGCTCAGACAAGGCAAGACCTCAGAAAGTTAAACCATTAATAAACCTACAGGTAATTTCCTGACTGTGAGAGTTCACTATCATTAAAAAAACTAAAAAATAATGACATCTAAATTATAGCTCTGCTGTTAAGGGTGGTTCAGTGTTACTGTTCTCTGAGCCACAGAACAAACAGGGAGCGAAGCAGGAGCTGCCTGAGCCTCTCTGGTTTTGCATTTACAGAGCTGTGGATC
>NW_016690473.1:410143-420881 GCF_001604755.1 Lepidothrix coronata
GACTAAAGCTGGGCATGTGGAGAGATGCAGAAATCTTTAGATTTGCATATACAATATTGAGATCATGAGAATGTCACATTTAAATGCAAAACTCACGTGTCTCATGAATAAATCATGAATGGTGGCAAGACTGATTTATTCTTTTTTTTTTTTTCTTCCCCTCCCTCCAATTGTCACCCCCCCTCCCCACACTCTGAAGAGATGCTGATCTGCAAAGCAGACAATTCCTCCTTCCCTTCCCGAGGAAACACAGTGAGAGATAAGACTCAATAAGAAGCTGAAAGCTCTTCCAAAACAAAAACATGTGCGTGCGTTTCTTGTTTATACTTGGCTAGGAAGTAAAGAAGCATCATTTCCTCTCTCTCTCTTCCCCCCCCCCCTTCTCAAGAGATACCTTAATACCATGGCAACAGCCTTCAACCCCTTTTCTTGTATGACACAACCAGATTTGGAAAAGGTTAGCTGTGTGTTGTAATCAAATCCAGGCGGGTCAATCATGTAAAGAGATGACTTCCCATGCGCCGTGGAATAATGAATGAATAGATCACACAGGTCTTCCTTCCTTCCCCTCCTTCTCCCCTCACCATTTGAAGTGCCAGCAGATTAGCATTTTGTCTCTGGTGAATAAAATCGAAGTGAACAATTTCCAAGGGTTACCAGAAAACAGGGAGCATTGCAGGAATGGAGACGAACTGATGGTTAGAACACCTGAAACCAAAATTCTCCGATGTGGACGTGCCCCACATCACCCCATTAATGTGTAGAGAGGTTTTATGTGTAAAACACAACAAATAAGACACATCAATGCTGTGAAACATAACCCCCCCTCTCAAACGAAGCAGGCCCTGCTTCTTCTTTCTGCATATGTATCATTTTCAGGCTTCAGATAGCACCAAATTCATGCTTTGAAAACAGTGATTCAGATCTCTTTAACATCAGGCTGGGCCTGGGTTTGGGGTTTTGATGACACTTTCTAAAAAAAAAAAACAAAAACAAAAAAACCTCAAACATTTTGAAGTCATCTGAGTGTTGAGAACTTATTGGTTTTGACAACATTTGCTTGAGAAAAGATATCTCTGATCAGCAGTGAAAATTCTGGTCAAAGCTGGGAACACAGAGCACGAGCCACACTGGATGAGGACAGACACCAGAATGTGGGAGATGGGAGCTCCTGATGCGTAGTTCCACCCTTATCTCCTGTGGAAGCACCTCCACATGTTCAATAAGCCCTTCATTGATTTGGTGACTTTACACTTCATTTTCCACACCAACAGCTGAAAGTCCTGGCACTCCACCCCATTGATGCACCTCTGCTAAATACTAAGTTTTAGGGGAAAGGCTGCATCCAGAGGTCCTACCCCACAGTCCATCACACATCTGCTCTGTCCATCAGTTAGGTCCCCATTTCTGGTCAGAAACATATCTAACTTAAGGTGTCCCATAACTTATAAGTGAACATTTGATTTTTCCTGAGATCTGAGAATTGGTCTCTGCCTGCCTCAGCATTACTAAAGCCCAAAACACTAGTAAAGCCCCCTTACTTGTCCCACTGCAGGAACATTTTGGGGAAATCAGAAGGTTCTGTGGGACAGATGTTCCTCCCTGAGCTACACAGTAATGTCAGTGCCCAGCATTCACCAGAACAATTTCCAGCCACACAGGACTTTCCCAGTTTTCCACACACCTGGTGTTGGTCACAGCTGTACTTAGATTTCAAGAAAAGAGCTTCCAGTCTGGGTGTGAGTTTCCAGGACCATTTCCCACTTGTATCTGCAATATGCTGTTGCTGAGAGACTGGCTGATGAAAATGCTTTAATGGTTGTAGCCAGTGGTCACGGCCCCAAGGCTGCCAGAGCTCCAGGAGCAGTTGGACAACACTCTCAGGCACAGGGTGGGATTGTTGGGGTGTCCTGGGCAGGGCCAGGAGTTGGAGTCAATCCTTGGGGGTGTCTTCCAGCTCAGGATATTCTGGGATTCACAGTGGGCAGGATCCCACAGCAGTGATCCGTGGTGCTGTTAATGGCAGGCTCTGGCTTGCCCTGGTCCTGCTGCAATCCAAGCAGGGCTGAGGAGAACTCCAGCTGCTGCCACGGCTGTTTGGCTCTTGAGCAAGGACCAAGCAGCCCAAAGGCACTGGGTTTGTTTCTGGCTGTTTGCAGACTCTAATTCCATATTAGTGTCCATTAGGGAATGGAGAGACAGGGTGAGGGAAAGCTGAACCCCCAGAACTATCGTTCCATCACTGCCCCAAAGATATTAAAGATGCAGTAAACTCAATATTTTGTATTAAGCAGTGTATCCTGCTTGGTGAGCGCAGCTCATGGCTGGTGTATGTGTACACACTGTCAGGGATGCTTTGTTTCACCCCAGAAATTAAGTGAAGCAGTCAGAGCATAAACAGAGCAGACCTTCCACCTTCTGGCTCCCTTAAAACCACACATATTTAGCTGAATTTGTGTTAAGAACCTACATTTTCGTATGATTTTTGGTTCAGGACTCTTCAGCTGGTGATAACATTGACTCTAGTGAAACTATTCCAGGTCATACTCACAAAAAAAAAACCTACACTAGGCCAGTTCATTCCATTAGACAAGATAATTTCTTCCAAACCCTTGGGCAGACCTTTTCAGATGTTAACTGGCAGCACTCACAGCCATTACTCCAATGCAAACTGCACTGAAAGAGCACTGAATTTGCAAAGACAAGTGTTCAAGGCCACTCGTGCATCCTCTTTCAATCTTCCTGGGAGTGTGTCTGACCGAGTCTGAATGCCAGTTTTTAAAACAGGGAAGCTTTAAGTGTCTTAAAACAGTCTTAAAATAAAACCATCTAGCAATTAAACCTAAGTTCACCTACAGCTTTCTCACCCTCTGGAAGTTTCCAAGACCTAGTTTTGATTAAATTTTTAATTATAAGTCTGGTTTTGATCTCTGGATGTTCATTACTATAGAAAGACAATACTTAGAAGTGGAAAGTTAGAATGAAGAAGGAGTCTTAGAAAAGTATGAGCTCCTATTTCAGGAGAAGGCCCTTTAGCTAATGTGCTTTGTTCAATCTGCAGCAGGAAAGGATCTATAAAAATGGCAATATTAACCAATGCTTGAAATTGAAATCCATGATTTTATTTTGAAACAGCTTATCTTTCAGCACTGGATCCGAGTTCTGTGTCAGAAAAATTTTTATCATTTCCCCTCAGCAAAGGATAAGAATGGAGAGCATAAGAGGGATTAGGATGAAACCATTGCAGGCTTGATAATGGCAGAGAGGTTTTTAAAGATTGACTTTGAAGTGAAAAATTAAGCAAACCTTAAAAAAAAAAAAGATTTTCCCTTAATCAGAAATAATGTATTTATAAGAGGCATCAAATGTAAACAACAGAAACAGCTAAATGCCTGAGTGAATGAATGTCATCCATCTCCAGTAACCTGAAAGCTGACTTCATTTTTCTCCATTTACATCCTGAGAGTAATGGAGGCAAAGTAGAATTGCTTTGTACTGGGCAAAGGTGGGCACTAAATGACCCAGTACCTGTGCTCCTGTCCCATCCCACCTTTAGCAGCTCATCCTGAGCACCCTTTCCAAAGAGTTAATGTGGGAAAACTTGATTTTAGCCCAATTGGCACAGGGTGCACCAAGGATCTACCCAAGCCAGGCCACAGGATGAAGAGTTTTCCATCACTGAGCAAAGCTTCAAACCTGGTTGGTAGCAGGTGGGCATTGAATCTAAAGTCAAATCTGCTACCGTGGTGTGGACAGAGGCCAGAAGGTGTTTGGAGAAGTCCATGAACAAAAGTGTAGGGCTTGGCTGGACAGACAGGCAGCCTCAATAGTAGTGATTTTCTGACTATTTTTAAAAGCCTTATGACTGGACACCTAAATCACATGGAATTTGGATTTACCTCTAATTAGATGCCCAAAATTCCTTAATCAGGAGAACTTTTTCTACTCTTGCATTACCTGCAAACAATCCTAATTGTTCAGTATTAGTTTATTGTGTGACTAACAGCAGTAGCAGAGAGAGCTTTGCAGGCCAGAGGAATTCTTCCAACTCGGACACTTCAGGGAATAAACATTCCTGATGTTCTTCAGAGTCTTCTTCCCTCCCGTGAAGTTTGAGTTTTTATATTAAATAAATTATCCTCTCAGTTGCCTACTCCCAAACTTACTCTTCTATCCCCCTCTTGTTTAGTTGGATTTGTTGTACATAAAGCAATCTGATTTTCCCCTCTCTGTGCCGGGCACCATCATCTGGCCTTGAACCCAGAAGACATAAAATAGCCCCAAAACAACAGAAAGTCAGTAGCTTACACCTACCTGGTATCCAAGAGGAGGAATCACACACATCTGACAAAGCTGGAGAATTGCTCCTTTTAACACTATATTTACTTTTCTTTTTTATTTTAGAGGATGGAGCCCTTCCAAAACACTGGTCAATAAAACACCTTCTTGCCACCATGGGGACTGAAGGCTGTAACCCTCATTTCCAGGATCTCTTCAATGCTCAAAGCTCTGCCCAGGGCTGGCTGTTAAGCAGAGCCCAGTGTTCCCCAGCAGCAGGTGAGTCAGGGCTCACAGGTGAAAGTTTTGAGTAATCCAGTGAAAAAAGCTACTAAACCCCCCCTTTTTGCCGTTTGCTCCCTATTCTTTTCATCCATCACCTCTTCAGTTTGGTGCTTTTAGGAACATCTCTATGTGATGAACTGTTTAGCCCTTGTACCTAATTAATAAGGTTTTGTCCTTTCAGCTGTGTTGCTTTCTCCTTTTTACCCCCCTTTGGCTGCAGGGAGCAGTGCTGGGCATGGGCAACATCAGTGTCAGGCATTTAAAGCACTTAAATCACGATGTTTTCAGGAAACTATCATGAAAATCAGGTTTCATATGGGATTTTTTATCCTGACTATATCATAGGTACGATGCAGGAGAAGCTGATCCTTTGTTTCTAGCAATATTCTGTGGCTAAACAACGCCCAGGATTAAATACCAGATACCTCTTGATTTGATCCAGTCATGATCTTAGGCAGTGTCAGGGTCCTTTCCCATTGAAGTTTGGCCTTTTCCATAGATAGCTTTAATTTATTTTCCCAAATTTTAACATTCCAAATCCCTATTCAGTTTTAGAAGTAATTATTATGTCAAAGCATGAGGTACTTTGAGACCTCCTAACAGATGCTCTGCTGTTGTTTCATATCCATGTACGGCACTGAAGGCATTAAGGAACACCATCTCCAAAGGGGACTCACAAACAGCCATGTGGGAAGGAAACAATTTCCTAGGCTTGATCCCTCAAGAAATGCAAAAATCATCCCTGGTATCTGCTCCTCCCTTTGGGGTGGCTTCATTCCCCTCTCATTTCCAAGGGATCACCACATCAGACGTGTTAGAGAAGATCCAGACTGGAAGGACTCGTTTCATGCTCAAGTCTGGGACAAATGAGCAGGATTTCCAGCCCAGTTAAGGACAAATGAGCAGGATTTCCAGCCCAGTTAAGGACAAATGAGCAGAATTTCCAGCCCAGTTAAGGACATCAGGAACCTCAGACACCAAAGGTGCCTCTGTGACTCCTGCTCTAGTGAGCTCTGAGCCTTCTCGTCCCCACTGCAGTGGGGTGAATGGAGATACTTATGTGTTGTGTTCTTCTCCTGTTCTTTAATTTGTTTAGCAAACTGGTTTTGCCGTGGTTTCTCCAACCAGAGATATCTACTGATTGCAAGGTGTCCTTGTGGGACCAGCACTGATGTCATGACTCGTGGGCACTGGAGGGTTAGGCCGTCTTTGCTCACAGTTGAGATCATAAAATGGTGTAATTCCCTCCTGTGGCTACTTCCATGCAAGCCTCTGTGCAGTCACTGGCGAGGAATCTGGGTCCCTTCACAGGATAAAACAACTGCATTTTAATTGAATGGGGCTGTGCCACAGCGATCCAGCCACCAGATCACCACACTCCAGTCCTGCCCTGAAATAGCTCTCAGAGTGATTTACAACTCATGCTCCCAAGTGAAAAGGACAAAAAATTAATTTCTCCCTCATTTGCAGGCTGAAAAGTTTTTGAAACTTGAATTTTTTCAGAAATGATTTTCTACATTTAAACCTGGCTGACAGTGAAGAATCAGATCCAGAGTGGACACGGCCGTTCAGCCTCACTGCAGACCCTCTTCGCTTCCTTCAACTCTTTCTGCTTTCTGAAGGCTCTGAGCAGGTCACAGATCAAGCTTATTCTTGCCTTTCATTTGCACCTTTTACATTGATCTTCACATTGATCTCTCCTGAGAAGGAGATGCAGTAAACAGGGCTAAGTTGGATGGGCCTTGGAGCAACCTCGTCTAGTGGAAGGTGACACTGTCCGTGGCAGGGGGTTGGACCTGGATGATCCTTAAGGTGTCTTTCAGCCCAAACCATTCTGTGACTCTGTGATAAACCCTGGGAGAATACAAGTCCAGCTACCCCAATTTCTGAGCAGTTGCATCACAGACACCAGGTAGAACTGGGAACCGTTAAATTCAAGTACAAATTCTGTTTTCCTAACAATTTAAAACTGCACCTCTGGGTTTCATTTCCATGTGTGCATTTACAAGAGAAACTCATTCCAGAAGAACTAAATTCCAATTCATCGAACACTGCCCTAAAATCCCACCCAAAGCAAACCAGGGTCACTCTGCTCATCTCCCTTGATTGTCTCCTTGCTGGTGAGCAACTGTCACCCCGAGGGGTTCACAAACACGGGGTGTGGGAGAGCACTGTGAGGCACCAGAAGGGTTTTTGGGTGACCTCACCATGGGGGACATCTCCCCAGCCTCAACGAGGAGGTGTGGTGGCACCCTGAGACCACTGTGCTGGGGCTGAGCAGAGGGGTCTGTGCTGCCCTCAGGGCCTTGGCAGCAGTGCTGGCTCACCCTCCTCACCCTCGACAGCCAAAGCAGCTCAGTCAGACCTGTTGGTTCCACAAGGCAAACAACACCAGACCACGTTCTCCTTCCGCTTGGAGGAAGCTCCCAGATTCCCTCCTGTGTGCCTGTTTGCCCACGGAAATGAGGCAATCGGGATTTATCTCATTGTTTTTAGCGGACTTTCTGCCGAGGAATTCAATCTGATTATCCCAGAGCTTTGGCCTACCCACTTCTAACCTGGAGCCTTGGCCTTCTTCTTTCACGAAAGGCTGCTTTTAGCTCTTTGGCCTAGTTTTAACCCTCAAAGATAATCTCTCTGCAGCGCTTGGCAAGCTGCCAGCAGGATTAAAATCTACTGGGGTTATTTACTCTCTTAATGAAACGCAATATACCCAAGTATATCAGGTCTAATTAACACCCCATCCGCAACATCTCTCCTTTAGCTCTGATAATTATGAAGAAAAAAAAAAAAAATCCACACTCCCCCAGTCACCCTGGCCTTTGGAGAGGAAATGAATTTCAGGAGGGTTTTTTTTCCTCTTTCAGTTTTATTACTGCAAATAGAACTCTTCCCAAATTTCATGCTGGCTCTCACTCCTCCTTCTCCGAGCTGAATTGTTGCCAGGAGTTGTCTGACACTTTTTTGGTTTTATTTAGGTTTGGCTGAAATGAGATGTGGGTGAGGAGTGGAAACTCAGCCCACCCTTGGGACACAAACAGAGGGTGGCACAGGCATGGCAAGGTGGCAAAGGTGGGTCCTGCTGGTGGGTGATCCCAGGGAAAAGCTCCTGAGGGCAGCTGTCATTTGGGAGGAGGGAAACCAGGTTGTGCCTGAGCATCAAACCTGTCTATTATAGCACTTCCTGGAGAAGTTTTCTTTTCATAGCCTCATTTCTAAGCTTGTATTTTTAGTGTTTTTTTGGGGTTTTCTTTAAGGATCAGCAGGAGCTGAGCTTGTGCCCCTGTTATCCCGTTATCCCTGCACTTGTGCCTGGAGGAGCTCTGGTGGGAGCACAGCAGGCATTTCTCAGCCTCTTTGGGGATGGAAGCTGGGCCACAGGTTGCCCAGAGAAGCTGCCCCATCCCTGGAAGTGTCCAAGGCCAGGTTGGACAGGACTTGGAGCAACCTGGGATAATGGAAGGTGCCCCTGCCCATGGCAGGGAGTTGGACTGGCTGATCTTTAAGGTCCCTTCCAACCCAAACCATTCTGTGATGATTCTGTGAATACATCTGGCAAGGAAGCAGTGACACCACAGTGGGGCACTGAAGGCAGAAGAAAGGAAAGTCCTGTTAGTAGAGGAAAAAGGCAGGTTTGAGGAGATCTGGCAGACGCAGAAATCAGGGCTGGCTTTGGTTTCACTGCACCTTAGCACCCCTTGCTGCAAAGTGGTTGTGAGCGAAACAGATCTGCCACGGGGATCCTGGAAAAGGACTCCAAGGATGCTTTGACAATGTCTGGAAAGCCTGTCTTAACTTTTCACTGTCACAGCTGCTGGTGGAACACTAATATATTCGTAATTCAGAAGAGAATAACTCCAAATAAGCAGTGCAGCCTCTCAGAAGCCCTCATCTGTGCTAGATTACGTCAAGGACTCTTGAATTAAACAAATCTGAAGTTTCTAGGCCAAGCCATTTTTGAGATATGACATGCAAAAGCATTAGGAGATGCTTCAAACACTCTGAATTACACTTATTTTCCCTAAGACCCATGTCTCAGAAATGGATTGCCTGAGAAGCCTCAGGTTTTGCCAAAAACATTCCACCCCTGGCTGTGCATCCCATCTGCACAGTCCACAGGCATGTCCAGCCTTTTTATAGGACTCCAGCAGCAGGGCCAAACCCAGGCACTGGGAAGCTCATCATAAGCTTCATCACAAGGAATGGGGAGAGCTGGGAGAGTCAGCCTCAATCCAAACCCTTTGCAGCCCTGCCTGTCCCCTCAGGGCTGATCCAGCAGCTTCTCACACACCTTGGCTGCACTGCCAGCTTTCCCCACAGAGCTTTGATAATTATAATTTTATCATATTGATAAATATCACAGGTTTAGGTTGGATATTAGAAAAAGGTTCTTCCCCCAGAAGGTATTTCTGCAGCTTCACCTGGGCTCATTGTGGGCAAATCCAATGCCAAGGACTTTATGGAAAAGGTTTTGGCATCTGCATGGAAGATGGGCTGTGCTGAGGGTTCATCTTCTCTAGAAAAGAGGTCAGAAGGTGCCTGCAGAGCCTGATGGACCAAGCCCTTGGCAAGGGCCTGTGCACCCCTCAAGGGTCCTGCCCTGGGGTGTGATGAATCAGCCTTAGGAGCCTTTCATGGCACTTGCCCACATTTCACCCACCTCCCCGGAGACCTTGGTGCACCAGAGCCCTCTCTGCAGCTCCACAGCTCTTCTCCTACCCAAGCACATGTGCCTTGGAGTGCTGTGGGAGATCTGGGCTGGGATCCCATGGGACAAGAGCTGTGCCTGTGCAAAGGACACAGCGAGGAAGAGGAGCCAGAGAGAGCCAGGGAAGGCTGTTGACACCCCAGCACAACCACCCTGAACCCCTCCCAGGGTGACAAGCCCATGCCAAGCTCTGGCAGGGGCCACACGGTTGGATGTCATGATTATTTAACTGAGCTTCAGCCTGGCTATTTATGGACAGAAATCATATCCAGAATCCAGGCTACTGAAGCATCTGAGTGCTCTTTGGGAATCTTCCAGGAAATGTCAGAAAATTCTGATTAGGCAAAATCAAGGTTTTTCATGGGAGGCTACCAGGCTGTTCAGCAGCACGTGAGGGATCTCTGATGGAAAGCAGAGATGGGGAGGGGCAGGGCAGGCAGCTGCCCTCAGGAGAGGAGCTTCTCCAGGCCAGGGAAGACTCCAGCTTGGGAGCAGGGAACTCTTTGCTCCCTGGGGACAGTCTCCGTTGATGTTCAAGCCCAGCCCTGAGAGAAGTTTGCCATAAAAGCTCCATCAGAGAGGTGTGTTTGAGGAGTGTGCCCTTAAACAACTGCTCCTACTTCCCGTCCGACCTGCTGCAGGAGGCTGGGGGGGAAAATGAAACATGAAAAGGAAATATTAAATCCAGTCATGCTGTGAATGTTAGTGAAAGGCTGCAGCTTGGGGAGAGGTGCTGCAAAACTCCCCTCCATTGCAACCCCGAGGATTCAAAAATTGTGAGTTGTATCTCCCCAAACTGGGATTTTACCTTACAGAAACAATCCATGAGTATTTGTCAACATCTCCATGTGAAGAAGGATAAGGAAGGGGTTTTAATTTTAAGGCCATATTTTTAATCTTTTCTCTGCAATGCTGAGATTCAATTTTATTTCATTATTTTTTTATTGGTGTCTGCCACTTCTGGGCAGTGCCCACCCCCAGGAGCCACAGCTTCTGAGGGACTCCTGTGATGTAGAAACCAGCAGTCACAGAACCAACACAGGATTTCGTTTGAGGGAGAACCTCCAAACTTATTCTGACTCAGATGTATAAATAAGGTGCCTGTGAAAAATCTCGTGGAGGGGAAGGATTGAATTTCTTCTTTGCCTGTTAGAAAATTCCCTCAAATCCACCTTTCCTGACCTTGAGAAGTGGGTGGTTGGAAGCCTGGCTGGGTCGGGAGCCCAGTCCAGGCTGACTGCCCAGGCAGCACCAGTGGAGAGGAGGAGCTGTAAGGGACAGCATCCCTGGGGTGTGGGATCTTCCACCATTAGGGAATACTGGTGCTCCTCCCCTGGGATGTAAATCCCCAGGGAATCAGTTCCCACATGGGGGTGGGCTCCCCATCCCAAATGGTCCTTCCAGGCCCCCCCTGCCACCGGGGAGATGTGAGAGGCACCAGACCTAGTGGCACTTCTCTCAGGGATG